>NW_025930904.1:0-8147 GCF_000764305.2 Hyalella azteca
ACATGGGTGCATTAGTGTGCCATTGAAACCTTGAATGCGATATTCCGAGAATTAGAGGTAAGCTTACGCTCTTGGCTCCCTTCTTGGCGCCACATTAATGGCCGCCTTTTATGAATATTGACTAATCAACCTGCTGACTATTCAGGTTGGCCCTTGCATGAATATTGACCCAACAGGTATGCACAAGGCCCATATATTGGCTGGGCCAGTCATTGCTATTTTTTCACGCATAGTCATCGGTCATCCAACTTTGTTTAAGCTGCTGCTCTTATGGCATCATGCATAGACATTGCACGACTAACTTAGTTTTGGCTTGTACAAATTTGATATCATGCATACACAGTAATCAAATATCATGCATATCACGTAATTTAAGCTACTTGCTCGACATTTACCTTGAATAGATACCGACCAACAAACTTGATTTAAACTAATAACGTGTTTGAATATTGACTCCCTCAGCAATGGACAACTGCATGTCCTACAGATTGGTTGCAACAAGCGTAACCAACCAGTTTATGCTCACTTGCCCGAGAGAGGCAACTTGACGTTACTGCTGCCCCAGTATAACTGGCACGTGGATAAATAGTGGATTACTAATTGTTGAAGGTTTGACTCATTTAAGATAATTAAAATCTCCCATGAAATTTGTATGATTATTAATAAGCATAAAACAGTCAGTTGGAGTTCCCGAACCACAATCTTTGGGAAAAAAAACTTATTTAAACTACAAGTGACGTTTATTTGGCCTACCATCGAACTAAAAAAGATACGGTAAACGGCATTTTTGAAAACGGCAAGAAATAAAAATCTCCAACTGTGTCAGAACCTGAAGCTTCAGCTCCGAGGAAAGAAAGATCGTCCCGCTAACGATCAGGTCGAGACCAAACACCTTCATTTACTTAATCAATTCGGAAGATTATGAAGATTGAGTTTAGAGTAACTTTTGGCCCTTGTGAGAGCCTCGACAAATCTTTGTGTTGTTCGTATTTTATAATGTGGCCCAGTTTCCTTCGTTTAATTAATGAAATTGTCCGTAAAAATAAACGCGAGGTGAAGTAATTTAAATAATTGCACGTTTCATGATCTATCATTCTCATCGAAGCCGAAAATTTTGAATCGTTAATTCGATTCGATATCAAAGGCTGTTTTGTAGGCGGTATATCGGTGTATTCTCGTTTATGCTAAAATTATTTCCATATCAGGAATATTATTACTTAGTAATATAATAGCAATGATTTTGTAAAAAGATTTCCTAGTTTTCCCTAGAGTTGCGCAGTAAGTACACGAAATCGATTTCACTGAAATATTGCTTAATTAAAAGGTATTAAACATACTAACAACAACTTTTTGTGTATCTAAACTATGCACACTGACCTAAATTTATTTTTATGTTAGGAAATTCAGAATATTTAGAATAGCAAACCTTGGTCTACAGATTCATTTGCCACACAGCTTTCAAGATGATGCAGATCATGAAAAAATATCAAAGGCATTTCTAGTCCAAAAGTGGGAAGTTAAGCAAACGAATTCCGTTGTTATCCAAAAAAGAAAAGACAGACTTCAACATGACACGATTTAATTTTTCACCGGTTTTGCAAACGTGCATTGAAAAATGATGCATATTGAATAAACATGAGTGTTCATTGTAGGCCGAGCATGAGAATGCTTTGACTTTAATTTCGGCCTTGAGATAATAATTCTTTTCTTGGCAGGTATAAGAAATAATAGTGTTCATCTATTCACTGTTTTGCTGGTATTTATATTGGACTGTTTCGTAAATGAATAATTCAGGGTATTGCAGGAGAATTGAAGCTGTCGGTTTAATGACAAGGTGAGAAAGTTTGATCAAAATTAAGATGCTCCTCTGGAATCTTCCATGTAAATTTTGAGAAGTTTTTTCGGATGGAAGCGCGTTTCTAATTATGCAATAGACTAATTCTGTGACAAGGATTAACTCTCGAAGTCTTTCCTGTATAGATATCTTTTCATACGCTATTATTGTTCATCCCTAACTGTTATTTACAATATTATTTTTGAACTAACAGACATTAAGACTCATTAAGTTCATTAAAATTCGTTAAAAAAATGCAGGTCTCACATCCATTGCATTCCCCCATTTTAATTTTGTGTATAACAATTTTTGAAAGAATCATACAATTTGAACACTTGAATTTGAATTAGGACCAAACATTACCATTTTAATTTTGTGTATAACAATTTTTTAGAACAATACAATTTGAGAGAAATATTCCCCTTCGGAGAATTTCACGCAACGTAATGCAAAAAAAAAAAAAAATCCGTCATGCATGATTCTGTCATTTAGCATTAACATGCAGTAAATAATATATCTCAAAAGTTAAGGCTCCTTCTCGGCATCAGTGCATGCCTCTTCCCTACATTCAGTGTAGAAAACTGATCTTTATTTTAAAATTCTTCCCACACTCCCTTCGATTTTTTTTCCTCAAAGTTTGAGATAAGATCTTTCTTGAAAATTTCTACAAAGCACCGCGAAGTACTAAAATTACTTCAACCTGCGCTGGAAATTTAAGGTTTTACAAATGAAGGAGCGGCATCGCGTTACTAGTTTCTTCTTCACAGGTCATGTCTTGGTGCTGGTCCCTCACCAGCGATGTTTTCTCGTGTTGCAATGGAGTTGTTTACTTTCAAGTCCCTTCATTTTGCGTATACTAAAACTAAACGTATTTGAACTAAACGTATTTGAACTGGCCGAGTAGTTTTGACTCCCAACAAAGCCTTATTTGCACTTCAGATGAAGAGGATTTTGAGAAGAAAAAGATGCCCCGCATTGGGCTTGAGAAACCCCGTAGTGAAGAGCTTGTTGGGTTTTAAAATGTGTATCATCCCCGGCTCTTTGGATTTTCTCAGCGAGTGTCTAAATTCGGATTTTTTTATGTTTTATCTGCACAAACAAATGTGCAGCAACGAATTGTACTTGCCAATCTGCTCCGAACCTGTCAGGGTTCAAATTCATTGCCCATTACTTACATAGTGTATCTATTTTTAATATAGTTAAAGTTGGAATATGACATAAGTCATATGTCCTTAAAATAATAATTTTTTATAATAAGCATTGACTGGAAGCTGTTCAGTGACTTCTGAATAATGTTCACTCGATTATATAATGTCGAAACGTGAAAACATTCGGCGATGAAGTATCGATTTAAATATTCTTCATCATCTTCAATACATTTTCATTTTTTTACATTTTAAGGATTTAATTGGAGGTAACCTCATCATCTAGTCTGATTGTTCATAATGATCTTATCTTTTCATACTCCAGCCACATATTGTCATGAATTTCCCAAGACTTATAACACTTCTGAAGCTGATATATTTTTTATATATATTTTATAAGTCCTTCATGAAGGCAACGAGGCACAAGGTGAACAGGTCATTTTAATATTATAAATGGACCATCTTCTCGGAAAGTCTCAAGCTCCATCATGCTCCTCGTATTTTATATGAAACATCGTTCCAGATTTAACCATGAAAATACGTCGTCGGCAGTAGCTTAATGGTACGGCAGAAGTGGATCGGTTTATAGAGAGCGATCGACCCAAAATATTTGCATTGAAAAGCACGGTAAATGGTAGCAGGATGATCGAGTGATAGGGTCAACTTTCATTTCAGTGCCGGGGCGTTTTAATCACTAGTGAATATTAATCGTGTGAGCGAAAAAGTGTTACTCTCAAAACAGCGTTTTTAATTTTGACTTAAAAAAATTCACTTGTTACGCGAGTAAAGCGATTTCAAGTGTTTCCACTTTTTCTTAATATAATTTTATATCTTTGTCAACATAAAAGTATAACTGAATCGCATATTCTTTCATTTATAATACTATACATTAGTATTCATTATAACTTTTGATGAGATTTTTATGCCACCGGATTTTGATTATGCCCATGAGCCTGCCGATTTTGATAGCTGCAGTTGATTAATTGTCTTTTATTATGAATCACACTATTTAAACCCGACACGAATCCTGCAATTTCTTCATTCAGATCACGTGATACTAATTACGAAACATCTCGCTGTTCGTTATCATATTATTTGGTTTCCATGTTTTGAACATAAACATGAACATTGTACTGGTGAATGCGGACAACACACCAATGCTCTCTTTTGAACAAAGAATTGCATTCATATGTTTTGAATGAGTTAAAGCTATGAAAAAAACATTTCAGGCTCCGTTTGAGGTTTTGGTAAAGAGGAACACCTTTTAAAAAATATTCGTGAACAGATTCTTAGGAGGAATTGCGTATGTGAAAAATTGAGTATGAGTTTTTAATTGGAAAGGCAATTAAAAAACCCCCAATTTGTAATCTGTTGTTTTAAAGATAAAATTCAATGCGGTATTCATAGTAGCATGGCCTTGGTAGTATGGGAAGTACATCTTCGAAATGTCAGTGCAGATGGCACGGCAGCGCGTATTTAGGTCGCAGCTGCGTTGTATCCTTTGGACAAATTTAACAAATAGGAAAGGGCAAATGGTGCTGCACTTGGAGGGCTTGTGCGACTCCATGACGAACTCCAAGCTCCAAAACAAGGAGCGTTTCGTAGCGTCTCCGTGGATTTAATGGATGCGTATTAAACCACGCATGTCTAAATTAGAAAAAAGTCCGTTAGTGAATGAACTTAATTTTCAATCTCGGAAACGCTAAAAGTATATATTAGTATCTGAATTTTTTTTACTTTTCATGGTCATATGCAGAAACTTTTTCAGGTATTGTGGTCGTCCTTCAGTCCAGATAACACAGCACTTTAGTGGTTGGTAGTTTATATCTTTGATCAGTACGAGCTGCCATGCAAATTGCAGCGACCGTTTGGCCGGCCTAAGCCTACAATAAACACCTCGGCATTACATGATTGATCTGAAAGGCAAAGGTTATTTGGCCGTTGCTTCCACGGCAATAATTAAGCTTGATGGTCACTGAACGATTATAATTTAGAATCAAATCATGATTATGGATTCAAATGACACATATTATAAGATTATTGAAATCACTTACTTTGAGTTATGATAATCGATTGCTCTTAGTACAAGACAACTTCAAACACAGCACATTTATACATATCGAAAGTTCATGCTTTTCCAACTATTATGAAATTTACGGGCAAACCTTTCAGCCGACAGCCAACGGTAATCGAAATCGAGTTCAACTTTTATATTTAACAGAATTGATTTCATGACGCAAATTTAGTAAAGAAAATCGTTGCGTGAAAATAAGTGTGGGTGTATCTGGCAGTATTAAAGAGAATAAGCTGTAACAAAATCGCATTTGCATTTAACTTCGGTTACTACTTAATTAAAGCTTCATAAATGATGGAAAGCCAGGGAGCGAAGTCATGCAGCCAAATTTCCAACAAAGACGGTCTGCATTGGTTTCAAATTGAACTTGACTGTGCTTGATCCTGCGGATGTTTTAGCATCGTCCAAGTAAAAACATAAGCATATTGAATAATTTATTCTAAGTTTTCCATCATTCGAAAATATTTGAGGCTAAAACAAAATTTTTCTTTACAGAACTCGAGAACTGACCTTGTAACATGCTAATTTTGATATCCCATCGGCAAATGTGAAATTTGAGGATATATAATTGCAATTTGAAAAACTGTAAGCTCTTCAATATTCGTGGATTTGCTACCTTGAAGTGAAATTCTTGCATTCATGCTAGATATTGCTTTAGTGTTTTAATTGTTTTTCGAGTTTTATTTCTTTTCTGAGTTTTAATCGATTTTTTATCTATTTAATGGAATCAATGATGATGTATTGATAATCTAGATTTTATAATAAGTAATTAACGTATATCTGTCGAAATGTACTCTGGCAAGCATAAATTTATTGCAATGGCTCGTCCCTCCATGATATCTTGCGTTCTCGAATTTTTCAGTTCGTGATTCACTGCATAATTTTTCTTCCTTTGATCTTCCTATCTCCGCGAAGGCATGTAATTCCGACAGTTATTTTTGCTGCGAGCGAATGAACTGTTATTATTCTCAAGTGTAAATGGTTAGTTTTCAAACCGTTCTTTTGAGATTCCGACATCGTAACTCTCGTTCATCGCAAAGTGTTGGCTGATGTAAGAAAAATGTGAATCCTGGCATGCTTTGGTCTAGCGATGACCTGTGCTTCTCATAGAGGCTCGATTCCCAGAGCAAATGACTGAAATTATCTCGAGTTTTCGTAGCAATTTCTCCGTTCTAGGCATTGAAACTATTTTTTCTAGTTGTACAGGTTCTGCTTNGTGCTTCAATACAGGGAAATAATATCAGCTCATATATAAGACGGTTTATGCTTCCCTTTTTTTATGCTTCCCTGTTTATGCTTCCCTTTTTTTTTGTTATGGAGGTATTTACATGTTATAGAAAATCATCAGTCAGTATAGGCCGGATGGCTAAGAATCAGAAGTGGATACATCGAAACTCCGCGGAGAATGCTATGAACATTCAAGTATCTGAAAATTTTCCTGCTTAAGAAATGTTTTTGAGTATCATCGAGTGAAAATATTTACGAAAGATAACATACAGAGGCATGTTTTGCACATTTTCAAACTATATTTGTATGTTTAAAGGTTAATTTCCCAAATTTAAAAATGGTAATAAATAAGAAAAACTTAAACAACTAAATTTTAGTGATAGTTCGCGTCTCTTCCCTCATTAGCAGCGAACAAACAGTCATGGATATATAGTTGAAGGGCTATTCGTGCTTACAAGATTAGCTCAAGCCAATTAATTACTGCCAGCTGAAATAAATGGATGGTTTGTGGAATATATGAATTATCAAGTATTTTGGCAAAATTTCCCATAGTTTTTTTCTGAAGAACTAACAAACAGAAAGTACTAACTTTTGAATATGAAAAAATTGCGAATGCGAACATAATTAGTGACCAGCCAAAATGAATGGCATCTGTAGCAATGCAATCGTAGTTTTTAATGAGAACTTCGTTGTTAATATCGTGTGCTGCAGAGCGAGCCATTAGCGCTAGCTTTATTGCTTCATTCCTGGGTAAATGCGGGCGCTAAAGCATGACCGAGTAAAGAGATTATTTGCGAACGTCGGACAGAGCGAGATTTATAGGCAGGCATTGCTGTCATCACCGCCGCTTCGTGTGTCCGGCAGAAGTCCACCTACAACTGTGCGAAGCGTTGAGACGAACAGGCGTTCATCCGACTACTGGATTTTCTTTTATAATTACTATATTCATGCCACAGAAGAACGTTCTGCTTTGAGTTTATTATTATTATTTTTTCTCTAATTCAAAAGTTCTGCTTTGAGTTTATAAGTATTCATTTTTTTCATTCAAAATTGCAATCCTATAACTAATGACGCTTTTGTCTCATTTAACATGGAGTAAAACACTGTGCTTCAAACTCGCCTAGTGTCTGTTTTCAGAGACAATAAAACATACACATTTATCGCTTTCCTCTTATTATAACGCCTTATTATAATCTTTAGTCATAATAGGATATTATACCAAGCTTTGCAGAATTCAGTGAATCCAACAATTGGGTTCTTGAATTTATTAAATCCAATTATTGGGGTTTTGAATTGAATGAATTTATTTGACTTTTTAATTTTTTTAACTTTCAAGGCTTTAATTTTCCTAGTCTGGGATTTCGCCTTTCTCTTTTATATAAATGTACAGTAGAGAAGTTTATAGCAAATGGATAAGTCAAAAATACTTCATTTTCCCTTTCATGTAAAAATAAACTAACCCGTCAAGTGTCACAGGCGACTTGTGGAATTCATTTTTATATTTTGCCATCGCTTGCAGCCACGGGCTTGCAGCATCGGTCATCCGCTCTTCAGTATCTCGGAACGCCATCACCATGGTTTAACTATATAAGGTTGACCCACGAGAAGTTCCGTCTTTCAGTTCAGCTTTCTTGTTACGTCACGTAGATCGAGAAACGCAAACAAACCCGTCATTCCCATGACGGATTGGTTGAATGGTTTGATCGCATTTCGGTGATTGGTTAATGCCCGTGACGTCACTGAGATCAGTGACGTCACAGGCGAACAACAAACTACATCGCAAAAATGGGCTTCTGATGGGTCAACCTTATAGTAGTTCAACCATGGGTCAACCTTATACTAGTTCAACCATGGGTCAACCTTATAC
>NW_025930905.1:0-54967 GCF_000764305.2 Hyalella azteca
GATTTCCGTTTCCCGACTCCCGCCTCACTCTTTCTTCCGGAGCCACCAGATGGTCAGATTCAATAAATGCTCGAATCTGCCTCTTGACTACTGTGGTTAGTGAGTGAGACGAACCGCTGCTCTCCGGCTGCCGCAGCGCCATCCACCCAAATGACAGCAATCTAACCCACGCTAATGGAGTACTGTCTTCACTTAACGCCGCCTCCAGCAGTTTCTGCAGAGCATCTGCTGCGAAGACCACAGCTCCCCGGGCACCCTTTTCAGTGCTCTACCATTGGCACAACACCGAGAAACATACACCAAGAAGTCGAAATCTACGGGTCTTTCTGTTATACCGACACTGGCTCTACCTAAGCAACCCGGGCACAGCCAACGCCCGAAGGTGTCTGCCTGTGCTCTAGTCAGCCCTACGCATGAGAGATGGTAACATCCCTCACACGAAGAACAACTAACTGTCCTCTTCATGTTGTTAACAGTCGAGCAACTCAGGCACCCGCGTCCTCTCCCCTCCACCCCTCGGCCGATTCCGTGAGGTTAGGCGAAAACCAAGACGGAACGGCTGCTACAATCAAAATTACGCTTATGCTAGATCGAATACTACGTGCAACTAGTCAAGCAAGTGGCACGCCGCAAAAGAATAACGAGCATACTCAGTAGAAAGACGTGTCAATAATAAAATCGCTGCGTCAGCAAGAACGAGAAGAGAGAATGGGGGCACCGTACGTGCAAGGCTACAAAGCAAACAACAAGCAATCGAAGAGCTCTTAGGCACCCCGCAACCCGCTCTCGTGGATGCTCAGTTAACACTCCATTACGAATTCATGAAACATCACAATCCAAGTTTAGACCCCAGAAGCGCTTCATGTTACGTTTTTCACAAGCTCATTCTCCTACGTTCCAACAAGTGAATAAATCGGCCGCGCGCCTTTTAAGCTGATACATGCGAGCCGCCTGATTTAGACGTCAATAAGAGCCGGCGAGGTGCCGTAAGCGACGCCTGTTCGGTGTCTCAGAGATCGCTATCTAAGCCGCGTCGAAGTGAGCCGGCGAGGTGCCGTAAGCGACGCCTGTTCGGTGTCTCAGAGATCGCTATCTAAGCCGCGTCGAAGTCTCCTTTGTACGGCGGGTGTGATCAGGCGGCGCCACGACAATGGCTCTTCAATAGCGAGCCTCCGAGACTGACGTCGTGATATGCGGCGGTCGCACTCCGTGGCTACCACAACACGACTCGGGGGTTCATGGAGATCAGTTGACACTTTGTTAATGTCATGCATGACATTGCCGAATATGAGTGGATTCGAACACATTTAACAGGACTGCTTGTACACGCGTTTGATTTGATCTCAGGTGACGATAACTCGCTAGGCACTCGCCTCACCAGGTGATTTGGAGAGTTCGCGGTCTTAAAATTGAATGAGCACTTATATAGGAATTCTAGAAATTCGAAAAATAATTAGAAAATTTTTTTTAACTCGATTCTAATATCTATAAATAGCCTTCAAACAGTTATCCTTTTTCCAGAATGTATTTTATCCTTGATAGGCTCGGACTTCATTCGATATTTCACATCATAAATATAGTTATCGCAATAATATATGATAGCTAGAGATCATTTGGAGAATTCGTTAATAGTAGGAGCCAATCTTACCCAAAAGCTGCGAAAAATTTTCTTTAGGAGATTTTTAACAAAATACGTCGAAATAACGCACTATTATATTTAATAGATTAGGCTTCAAATGTGCATACAGTGTCATTAAAAATAAAACGGCACCCCATTTCAAATTATATGAGTAAAATTTAAAGTTCAGGTGATTTTTGTCGTTGGATCAACTTGTGTACAATTCAATTTTGAAACAATTCCAAAGTCTGCAAACAAATTGATCGGAATATTCTGAAATCTTGACCGTTGTTCGTCCCACAATCTCACACTTGATCACAGTTGTATCGGCCACAAAATTCAACCAAGCAACGATCGCTGATGTGCCACGAGACCTCAGGCTCGCCACTCAATCATCCTCGTGGCTTATCTGGCCAGCCGTCAGGGTGCTGTCCAGAGCACAAGGATGTTTGTGTTGGAGTTGTGAAAAATCTAGAAGACACCTCATTATGACGCAAATGAGAAGCGTTTAACCACACGTCTAACTGTTCATACACGTCCACACAAACTGATGCTATCGAGTGGACAGCGTGATGGCCTTTTGTCTGCTCGGGGTTTCATAGCCCAGTTATGACATTGTAAACACATCTGTGCAAACTCCACTCAAAACACTGTAATTTATTTGTCGCAAGCCTTCATACTGGTAAGAATAAATATTCATAATTATTGAGCAACTCTAATCGTGGGCTCGATGCCTTTAGAGAATTATACTTTGTTGATTTAGATTGAGGACGAATGTAAATTCCGACAGAAGTTGCACTTGGTTGAGGAATGAAAATAAAGATTCTTAAGGAATTTAAAAACAGAGAAAACGCCAAGAAAATTCACCATATCGATATTGAAAACGTTTCGGAGTCCAGCTCCATCATCAGTTCGACTAAACAAAAATGAATAAAATCATTTTATAAGTCAAAATTCAAAGACAGACATAAAACCTAAACGAGACCTAACATTATATCGAAATAAACAGGACTAGATTGGAACAACTTAGTCCTAGGGGTACGACAAGAATATAAAAGCCTGGCGATTCACTATTTCCAGATTATATGAGCTAAACGCATTATTGAGACACGGGTTTCGCTTGAAGATATGTAGAGACTCCAAAATTCTAAAATCCGAGCGCCAGGCTTTTATATTCTTGTCGTACCCCTAGGACTAAGTTGTTCCAATCTAGTCCTGTTTATTTCGATATAATGTTAGGTCTTGTTTAGGTTTTATGTCTGTCTTTGAATTTTGACTTATAAAATGATTTTATTTATTTTTAGTTTAGTCGAACTGATGATGGAGCTGGACTCCGAAACGTTTTCAATCTCGATATGGTGAATTTTCTGGGCGTTTTCTATGCTTTTAAATTCCTTGTGAACTTGCGATATAAGCAGACTGATAGTATAAGTACTTATATAAAGATTCTTAAGATTTTACATACACAATGTACATAAACAACTCATAATCATTTGTATATATACGTTTCTTTTATGGAATCAACCAAATTTTCTAAAAAATTACAATAATTGTGTTCACTTTTGGTCGATTGTAACAAATATCTAATTCGGTAAAACAACAATAGCAGAAGTTCATTATTTATGAAATTTGAAGCCATTAAAAAATACAGGCAGATCAAAAATCATGAGATAAATGTTTCATCATTTCTCAAGTGTTTAATTATTTAATAAATTGACCCAACAATTTGCCTATCCACTTAATCTGCCCATAGGAAGCTGAGCTATTTGCACTTGCCGTTACAATTAGTTCAAAACTTCAGAGTCACTGAATTAGTCATAGACAATAGTGCGAGCAAATTTTCAAATGACATATTTGTGTGATAACATGAAAAATGCTGTTAATCTCAACTGAGTATTTCTCTTCGTTAAAATAACAATTAAAAAGTTATTCTATAGAAAAAAGTCTTCAAGAATTTTTATAGTAAAAGTTGTCTGAACTCAAGCCAAAACCTCTTTAAAGCAGCAGCTTGACTTCGATGACAGCAGCCCAACGTTAACTTTCTACAGGGATGATTCGGAAACTTTCAACAAAAACAGTTTATTTCCGAATAATATTGACTTTGTTCATCAGTAAGGTCTATGCATCAAATTTCTAATACGTTTCACCGAGAGGTAATTTTGTGATAATGTGCCACCCTTTATCGAGTAAGTTCAAATCAACTCTCACGAATTATTCGATGTCATTTCCCTTTCCACTTATGTCGTTACTGTTATTTGCAACGACCGAGGTCGTTTTGAAATGCAATCGCTTCATTCAATCCGGATTGAAAATTACCATTTAATCTCAGTTTTGACTATAAATTCAGCCATGCATTTTTTAACGTTACATAACCTAGTATTAGCTTATATATGTTATTAAGTATACTAATTCTAGAGAGGATTTCCAATATTTTTTCCAATAAAGCTGACGAAGTTATTTTTTAGCGAACACAGATTGCTAATTTGGATTAAACGAAAAATTGTTGATGTCAAAATTCAGTCTAGTTGATTTAATGCAACAAGCTTAATTTGACCTTGATATTTGTGGAATTGGGACCGTAAAAATGATACGACGAAGGTTTTAGTAGCCATTACCAACCAAGCACATTTTAGTGAAATTTTAAAACTCAATTGGAAATTCGTAGTTCGAGAGAAATATAATCCTCAACAAATAATTGACTCAAACTTGTTTGTCAACATTATACATAAGCAGGAATCCTGGTAATTACTCGTAAATTCTAGCCAAGCAATTGCGTTTTACCTATTTAAAGAGAGTGGGCGACGCTTTTGTTTCAGACTGAATCTTAACGTAGGCTCGACGGCAACTCAGAGGCGTAGGCCGAGCTATATGCTGGCCGACAGCTCATTAGCGGCGGAAATTGAACTGTTTTCAGGAGATATGAAAACTGAGGACTTGACTCATTACTGGCATAGATTAAACTATCCAGAAGATGATAAGAAATATTGGGGCTGACCTAAAATGGTATAAAACGTTCAGGTTTTTTATTATATATATAATTAGAAATTAGTGCGGGTTTCCGAGTTATGAATAGAATAGAACAAAAAATATTGTGTTTGGAGGGAAGAACAAAATTCATCCTAGGGGATATTATTAGAAGGAGATAGCATTATGACACTTTATGCTATGACGAGATTTAATTTTTTTCCAGATTCCCTGCAAAGACATTTATTGATAATCGAGAATTGTTATGTTGTATAATAATTCATAATAATATGAGTGAGAATATTTATATATAATTTGTTCAAAATGAAATATTTACGTAGGCGCTTCCACCATGACGATTTTCATGGAGCGGAGCTGACGTCAGAAAACAATTTCACACGAGAGTTAAAGTTCCCATAGACCAATTCTAATGTTGACTAATATTGAAATAATTTTTTTCCGCACTAATTTTGTTTTATGTTTGCTGGTGATTCACTGCATTTGTTTGGCAACAGAAGTTTTAGTTTAGCAGCTGGAGGTACGAGGGCGAGCTGCAGGTTATCCACATCTTAATCAACTTTCTATATTGTGTTTTATCATCACATCTTCAATTTTAATGTTTGCCACGCAAAGCAATGTTTTTATGCAATTGAAGGACATGGTTCAGCTTTTGATGATCATATTGCTGTCCAAAACGTTCGAGAACGTTTCTCTAAAGCAAACTTTACTGTAGTCTTGAATTTAAAAGGAATTATAGTCAATAATTCCCACAGCCGCAAGGATCACTGATACTAAGGGATCGCTTAGAGACAAATTCCGCACTATGAAAATGGGAAATAAAGTGACGACATAATTCGAATATTGAAATATGGTAATTGATAGTCACAACAGTAACTAAATTTCATACATCGTGTTACTTTTCAGTAAAGTCAAGATGTCGTTGAGACTTAAATTAAGTGTTGGTAACTTGTTACATTAATACTATGCGTTTGAAAATTACTTTTTAAAGACAACACTTCTAAAGAATCCAGTGTCTCTGATGTTACACATGTACTGATGTACAATTAATTTCTAATTTTATTACCATATATTAAAAAATTAATTTTTACATTTTATTTTTAAAATTTAAAAATTTGTTCAAATTTTTCAAAATCATGTACCTGTCAATTGATTCATGCATTGTCTCCGATTTTACGCAAGTGTGCAAAATTTCAGATCGATTGTACAGGTAGAAGTGTGTTAAATATTGATAAGATATGTAGCAGACAGACAAACAAACAAGAAGCGAATTTAAAGAGAAGTGTTGTAACCTATGAAACTATTTTTGTTTTGACTTCTAACTAGAACTAAATTTCCCACATCTTGTTACAGTCAAAGAAGATCGAGATTTCAGTGAACCAAAAATATTGATAAATTATTTTTACAAGAAAATTATTGCAGAATATTAAATTCGGTAAATGACGCAACTGTACTGAAAGCCTGGCAGAACGCGCCGGCAACGTTGGCTGTGATTTTCTTTTTAATTTTAATAAAAAAAAAAAAAAGAAACAAACGAAGTTCACCTTAGCTAATTTCGGCATTGCATACAAGACTTTTCTTATTCACATTCGCGGTACTTTAAATTCAAATACTATTGAATATTTCACAGAATCGGTTAATGTTCTCTTTCTTCCCGAGTGCGAGGTGTATTTGCCTGGTATCGACAACTCAACATGTAGTTATCATGCCAAGCCCAATATTCGAATTTAAAGCTCAAAGCCATTACACTATTCGGGATCATAATTTTTTTATTTTCTACAATCATTTGAAATATTGTGTTTTATACATCCTTCGCAAGGTCACATGTTTTCTGCTTAATTGAAGTACATCTGAGCACATCGAAGCTAAACGAATTATGTACTAAACTGAGTAAATACAGCAAGGAGAACTGGACGCCACTAAAAATCACCATAATAGTGGCCAATGTAATGCTTGATTTTCCGCTTAAGCAGCTACCAGAATACTATTTAGTTTTATAACCGTACAAAATTCACTCGAACATAGCATCATCTTGAAATCCTTGCTTTCAAAGCCCATAAACTCTACACCAAACTTTACAATTAGAAAATTGAGAAAGATTGATAAGGATGCATAGAATAAGCTGTAACAAAATGATTGAGGTTATTTTCGATAAAAAGTTCTCATTTTAGCATATTTGTTCTATAATGTGGATTGGCGAGGCAACCCAAATAAAAATTAAGGGTGGCGCACCGATGATTATTGGTGGCGATAGTCGATTATAGGTGGCGTAACGGTGGGTGGCCAGATCTGCCGAAAATCGACAATAAAACACCAATAAATCGAAAGGGTGGCGAGTATAGGTGGGAGTCATCGATGATTCATCGATGAGTTATAGGGTCTGAAACATCTATGGCACATTGCAGACAAATCTCTTGTGAGCCACCGCTAACCGTTTGCCCAAACTGCACAGTGCACGAAGGTATAATTGCCACTGTAATTTATCCAACGTAGAAAGGTGTTATTGGGTTGCGGGTCATTCGAGATCAAGACGAAGCCATGACTTCGTTTTGTGTGCTTGGCTTTTATGATTAAATTCTGGTAAGAAAATTTAGCGTGAATTAGGTAGGTTCTGATGAAACTGATGGAGAGAAGCAATGCGTTCAAAAAATTGTCCTGAAATATTGTGTAAATTTATTGTGAATTTTGCGAATACACCAACTGGCTGTGTTTAATTAATGCGATCAATTGAGACTAATTATTGTATCATTAAGTATAAATTGTATGAATCAATCAAGTGTGTTCCATTATATTTACAATATTCTCAAGATGCGCCATTTATCTGAACTCAAAAGACGCGTTGACGTAGTCGACAGCGGCTCTGCATCTTTGTAAAGCACAGCGGCTAGACATCAAGCAGCGAGCGAGTCAAGCAGCGAGCGAGTCCAGTAAGCACACGTTCATACCGGTTGGGTTGACTTGACTCGCGTCGGCGTTAAGCTTCCTACTAATCTTTACCATGTCCTGCTTGAAACATGTGCTTTCCGGGTAATTTGCTTGTCATAAAAGTATCCTTTTTACGCAGTGGATACGAGTAAAAATTCAGTTATCAATCCTGACTTCGATTGTGAAATTTAATATGCAGTCAGATAATTATTTAGATTTTAAGCCTAAATTTCGAAGAAAGTGGCCATGGTATCTTTCATACGCAATAAACTAAAGATTAGGCTAGAGAAAAATAGTGACTAGAAGTAGTGCAGGTATTTCACGCCTGACATTTCAAAATAATCGTGTAATATCAATTCCTTATTCCACGTCAGAATATACTTGGTGAAAATTTATCGAATCAAACCGCTGTCAGAATTAGTGTAATGTTGACATTATAAAACTTCGATGCTTATTAAGCATTATCCCGTAGCCCGTAACAATTTTTTCCCGTAGCCTTTGCTATGAGCTGAACCAACGTTCGATCGTTATGGATAAATGAAGTTTCTTTCAGCGGGTGTTTACTCGAATGCAGCCGCATGTTCAAATAAAATTGTTGATGGAACAATCTAATCATCACGGGGGCAGCATTAACTTCTCTAATTTGACGAAATTAATATTTACAATACTTCGGTTAAATGTTTTAAAATTACTCGACTGCCATGTCCTCTCCGATGGCACAACGGTAGAGGCTCGGCTTCGCGTGCGGGAGATCGGAGTTCGAATCCTGCAGGGAGGGGCTCTTCTGCAAGTCGATTTCTCAAAAGGTATGTGTATGGTACTCTGATTATTTGTTCCTGCTACATGTCTGACATTGTTACCTGTAATGCCTTTGTGGAGTTCCATACATAGCCCTTAGAATGGTGATTGTATGAAGCAATATCAGTAAATCCGAAAGCATCGGATTTGAAACTGAATTAAATTTTTTTATTGACTTGATTTAAAAGGTGGCCATCGGTGTCTCATAGATGCGCCACTGGTGCCAATGGGTAGTTATTGATGGAAGATGAGTTTTACGGTTAGGGGGCCATCGGCAGGTTATAGGTGTGGGATAGATGGTGCACGCCACTCTTAATTCACTATATAAATCATAGTCGCTCCACCTATGGCTTCCGCTGATAGCCATCCTAAAAACATAGGAGCTCCACTCTTAATTTTTATCTGGGAAGGTCAGATTGCCCAAAGACATATCTCGCTTATAATGTGTTTGAATTTGACGAGCGCTATATATTTTAGTCTTTCCGTTGGGCATAAAAGTGAGTTAAATAAACTCATACGGTCAATGAATTAACGTGAAGAAAATTTTCATGCGAGGAAACGGTCTCACAAATTTTGAAATTTTTCACTAGATCTTGTTGGAATTCGCTGACTCGAAATCATTTTTAGAATGATATTAATACTACAGTTTTTTGAACTGAACTTTGCACCTTCAAAATTATTATTTATGCATTCATGGGTGTAGCAGCTGTAGTATTGTTTCAATAAGCCTAAATGGCTTGGAAAACTGATCTTAGCTGGTTGAATCATTAATGCATGAAACATAAATAGCATTGTTATCAAGAGCCCTATTGGTTCGTTAATTGCATATGATCGCCTCTGCTGGCATAGGTGGGTAGCTAAGTATGAGGTTGTCGCGTCAGGGCGTGAAGTTGGCAAGCTTTGTACATCTCACTCATGCTATCATTATATGATTATATAATGATTATACATATATTTATAATCATTATATATTCATTACCGATAATTCATTCATATCACTTCTGAGAACATCGACGTCTTTATTGAGAGTTGACTGTCATGACGGCCGTTACTGAAAATAAATTAATTGATGGTCAGAATGAAATCGTTGTGGTGCCTTAAAATCCGCTGCAATCGCCGGAATTACTGTAAAATTTTATGATACTCTAATCTGGTATCCAGGTAATATCTGGTAATTTTTTGGTATTATATTCTGCTCTTATGATGATGAACAGGAATATTCAACAATGTTAAAATTTAACGGATGGCCTGAATGTTAATTGTGCGGTAACGTAGAAATCTATAGTGGCACAATAATTAAGTACAGCGGGTCAAATAGAGCAACAATGTGACACACTTAATAATAGAATTTTCATGTTTTTGATATTTCAAAACCAGCATAAAAGTTCATTTTTATGCGACCACATGACAAACGTAACACGTTCTGCCATAACTGTCTTATATTTTTAACTGAGCGTTCTTCACAAAATCAAGAATAATTTATAATTGTTTGAATATGAATAATAGGGTATTTTTCAATCTAAAAGTCATCCACATCCTTCATGCATTCTAAAAGTCATTCACATCATTAATTTTCTTGCAGTTGACTTTTCGTCAGAATATCAGAATATATGTGATAGAGTAAATAAATGAATATGAAATTCAATAGTATTCAGGTACAATGTTTGCAAATTCATATAAAAGTTGAAATGATAATTTGTGGTTGTCAAATTGTGTAAAAATAGATTATAATTCTGTACATAAAGAAAGTTACACTGTGGTCGGGTCGTCTATTTTGGTTTGGTTCAGCAAAATGTTGCACAGTGAACCATGAAAATTCTTTATTCATATTACAAACAGAGTTGCAAGTTCAACATAACCGTGTGGCAAGAGCAGCGCGGCAGAGCACAACATGCTTCCGAGCTTCGTCCACAAGTAACTCTAAAGTACTAACTCCCGGGTTATTCTGCCGCTTACAGAGTACAACTCTTTCAGCCAGCGAGGAATCCGCTAACTGAACAAAAGGGTAAATCCAACATTACAGAGAGAATTTAACAAGAACGGATTTATTTACATTCAAAATCTGAGAGAAAGAAATGTGTCAAAATCCTAGTTAATCAGACACAATGCTATCGTGAGACAGGCGATACCATACAAAAATGCTCGAATTCTACTTTGCAACAGCGCAATTCAAGCCACAAACGGTGCCCGAGAAAGTCCTATATTCGAGTTACATTGATCAGACTGGATCCGGTTTTTCATTCTCACTGCGCAAGAAAATCACAGCCTTTTAAAGCATGACTTCGCCACGCCTAAAAGTTGATGAGACATATAAAAATTCGGGAGTAAATATACGCTTGCCTTCTAAATTTCCTTCCTGGCTCTCACTATAGTGACAAATACCGGTTTTTTCTCGTCCATTGGACGAAATAACACTGTTTTTGAAGAATGTGTAGGAGCTGTCATAGATATTATCTGACGCACGCTGAAATGACGCCCGTTCAATTGGTGCGCAGTTCAGTTGAATTTCTAAGCCTCTTTGTTGCCTGGATCTCCCAATTAAGTAAATTGTGCACTGCGGCTCAATTGAGTGTAAATGACAGACGCCGCGACCTCGAGCAAAATATTATGTGTGTGATGAGGTGGCAATCTGTCAGCGGGATCACTTAGTTGAATGGTATTGATACAATTTAGCGAATTACCGATAAAATGAAACTCCCCAAACAACGTTCATGCATACATTTCTAAGAAGCTTCGCCTCCTGCAATAACTACATTCAAACATTTCTAAGAAGCTTTCGACGCCAAGGAAAAGTTCATAGCTTTCGCTGACTATTGACTATTACCCGCGATCCAGTATTTCAAGATTTTGAAATAACTCCTAAGCTTGCAGGTGGAATTATATGAGAAGTTCATCTCAAAGCGTTCGTTATTCAGCGACTTTCGGATCTATTAAGATCATCTATATAGCTCGATCGGAAAATTCACGAATGACGATACTATTGCAACATTTAGACTACCATGAAATCGTCTGCATTCCTCAGAAAATTAATATCGGGATACAACATGTAAGTCAGTTCATTTCAAGATTAATGGGAGCAAACGAAGATAATGTCTGCCTTGAAATAATCATGTTTCTGACAAAACTAAAGCCGCCGATGCAGTAATTACTAAATTTGTAGAGAAAATATCTGAGTTCTTTTCTTAAGCTGGCCGTGAATATTCGCAACAATCATTGTCGATTATATATTTATATTTCTGTAATACGCGGTGTTTTCCCCAGACATATGTTTTGTTGTAAGTTTTCCAATAACAGAAATCTGTTATATCCAAAAATAGCTTCTCTCGATCAGTTCTTGAAGTCGTGCATATAATTGATTTCGAGAGTGGTTTTGTTGTGTGATAAAATAACGATATATGTCAGATAAACTCAAACATTTGCTTTAGATTCCATGTTTCTTAGATGTAATAATACAAGTTGATCCCCTAGAAGTGCAATCATCGTAGAGACTATATAGTATTTATCAGAAGCAAAATGTGAGTAATTTCTCAGCTTTTTGTATTATACAATAAAATTTCACGGTTAAATTCTGGAATTTACTCCCCAGTTCACGATTTCTATCCGTCATATACAGACTCACAGGGTTTCAAGAAGTGAATTCTATTATATTCTGGCGTATCCTTGACCTAGAAAAAAATTATTTGGAAAGAATACAGATATAAAGAGAATACATCTGAAAAAAAATTATTGTTCTCGTACCATTTTCACTCATACGAGTATACATGATACTCTCCTGATCCGCCAGACCACTCTGCAGATGTAACGCCTCTATTGCAGCCTCGTCAAAGTGGCCATGTAAGCAAAGTCTGCTCTCGGTCGTATCACCGATACTAATAAGGCGCGCTAGGCCGCTAATCTTTACCAGCTATTCCGTAATCCCAGCAAATTGGTCGCATTCGTCCGCTGTTTTCGTCGCAGGTCTCGCGCACTTCTGGGACGCGCAGCTCGGGCGATAGGCAGATCCAAGCAACGGCAACCATGTCGGAAAAGGAATATGTGTGTTGCTGGACTCGTGGCGTAATATTATTTCACGGAAGGTTCATTTAAATGCATAATCAAAGTCGCTTCCGAGCGAGTTCAGATGCGCTCATGACCCAATTGCCCGGGTAAGAGGCCTCAGCATCTATCGTTTCTATACCATTCGTCCGGAGAACACAATTCCAATTGTATCACAAAAGCATGAGGAACAGTTGCATCTTTTAAATGGATTTTAAAACCAAAGGAGACCATATTAATACATTTTATTAGTTATTAAATGAATCTTAATTAATCCCTTATATCAGAGGAGGGCTTCCTAAAAGCTCCAATGATTTCAGGTAGCTTTCATGCTTTTCAAACTTTTTCAAAGGCAAGAAGATTTCATGGTTTGATATCGAATCACTGAACTATAAATGCTAGGCCTGTCACCGTTCAAAAAAATCAGTACTTGTTTTGTGAACAGAAAATAATATGTTATAATTTTAAAGATCATAGAATAAATCGTATAAACGTCAGCAGAAGTAAAAAATTCCTTTCCATTTACTTTAACATTTTACCGTCCCAAAACTTTTGACATAAAATATAGATTTTATTCCAAAAATGTATGGATCTCGCATATGAATTATTCATTCAAATTCAATAAAATAATTTCATTTATCATGTAAGATCTAAAATTTATCATTCTCAATACGCCGCTTAGTTACGATAATTAAATTATTGAGGTATTACAATTCTTCCTACAATCCCCCACAATGAGAGCATCTCTTCCACCCGGACACAACACCTGGACGTGAAGTCGTTCAACGCCGTCCCACTTGCATCAGTCGTTACCGTGTGAGGAACTTGCTGACGTTGACCTACTTACACGCTTGTTTGCTCGTAAGCCAGATATCTTTTTATGCTCAGCGACACTTTTGAGTCATTATTTATGATTACACGAGGGCTCAGCTGGGGCACTTCATTAAGAGCGCAAAATAGGCAGAGACTCTTTCACTCGCAGGCCGGTCATTTGAATGCAGGAATAGGGACGAGATAGTCTTGTCATAATTGGAGAGATGTTGCTGAAATGTTACGATGTTATAATCGTGACGGGTTGAAGAGACTTACAGTCTTATTATATTATAGCTTCATTTATATAGATCGTAACGTTTTGAAACAAAATAACGCCAATATTGTGTATCTAAAAGCAGAATGAGACTTGCATAAATACGAGGTAATGAATGAGCCTTTAATTAATGAGGCTAAATCATCACAATAAATCTAGGTTCAGGAAGTGCCCACGGTTTATAAGGACGCATAAGATGTGAATTTAATTTAGTGCGACAATTTGTATACAAATTAGATATTTTTTGGAATGCACATTGAAGCAAGCTTACTCGCATTCATAGAATGATGGAATTGACCGGGAGTTATGCACTGCATGTCAAGTCATTTCTAGAAGTAAGTTTTGAGCAATCATCAAAAAACGTCAGAGCTAGCGTGCGAGGACGTCCTGGATCTTTAATTTAAATTCACGGCAAACTGCTGAAAAATATATAAGTTTCGTCAGCGCCAAAAAAAGTAATTTCTTGCATTCAAGATGAATGCCATATCCGATGCTAATGTATCAAATACCTATTAATTGGTTTGGTGTAGTAGTTTTCGTAATATATTGAAATATTTTGTTCCTTATTATATGAAACCTCTATTGACCCCATATTTAATGGAATTGAAGCAAAGCCCTCGATTTTTCCTAAACCGACGCCTTGCAAGTGTGGTGCATGGCTTCGTAGCAAAAGCAATGTTTTGTTTGCAACAGCTTATTTCTTTTCTACAGAATATAAAGAACAACTTTTGCTGCAAAAATTTTTATGCGCTATTAGTAGTTGTTGTATTGATTAATGTAGTAATAAATAAATTGCTGTAATTACATCTTCTTCGTTATCAAGAGCATAATAGATCGAGTGCCGATTCAATGCATGAATCGTATTGTGGAATCAGAGAAAACATTTAAAGTCTAGCTCGACACAATTTTTTTTATTCAATATAACAGTGTGGTTAAAAACGATTGAAAAAAATGAAGATAGAGACTTTTGTGACGCATAAATACCATTTGAGGAAACTAATCCCGTTATAATACGTTTAAATAAAAGATCAACAGCTCAAGCCATATCGAGTGCAGGGAGATCAGGAGACTGTCCATATCCTTAACACATTGATCACGCTCTAATATAATCCTGTTTTGTTCAACTGATTCCTCCTCATCGAAATTCCACGGGTGTTTTTTGTACCTTGGGTTAAATAAAAACGGTCCTCGAAGTTATTTTTCTCCCTAAATTTCTGTGAATTTCGTTTCCTTAGCCGTTCATGAAGGCCCCTGTCTCACATACGTAAGTGGCATGTACAATCATGTAATGCGGAAAAGTGTTTTTTCGAGCTCATTCTTCATGAATTGACGCAATTTCAAGTAAATTCTCAAAATAATCGTTGCTAACTTTTTTTGCATTCATAGCAGAAATGCAGGTCATATTTTCATCCAAATTCATGTTTTTTTAGGTATTTTACATTCATATCCTCGTAGAACATTACGTGCACGTAGCGGTGAGATTTATACTGCATCCCGCGCGATTTTGCCGTATACGAGCCCCAGAAAACTTAAGCGAATATAGCAAAGTTAATTTTCATCAATGGTTTATTTAATTAGTTTAATTAGTTTTGAATTGTTGACACATTCGATGGAATAGCCATTACAAAGTAATTAACATGAACACATCAATACCCTAGAAAAGAATTTAACTGAATGGGTTGGGTAAATTTAAATTTCATCATTGCAGTGTCCGGTAACTGATATTTAGAGCCTATTGGTTTAGAAAGAATAGAACATATTGGTTTTGAAAGAATAGAATTACATTCGAAACTTAGTTTTATTAATAAAATTTCTTCAATATTATATGTTCCGTTCGTAAATCATCATTGCGTCGCATCTTTTGTAACAAGTACACCCCGATAACATAACAATTAACTTTTAGAAGATACAGCATTATAGCGGCGCATAGAGAATATCTTTGAAAAAGCCATGGTAAAATAACAAAATTTCATAAAATTTCGACTTCAATGAATGATCCAACAGTCTGAAATGGATCAAAACTATATATATAGATAACAACAGCGCGTTTGCGATATTTGCAGATGGTTACAAATCCATAAATTACTATTCAATATATGTTTTAAAGTCTAACGCGCCAGATTAAAATACTTTCATGTGCAAGTTTTGGCAGTCGAGGCTTACATATTTTACGTGGCATATAGAGGAGAAAAGCGACCGAGATATTAATGGTAAACAATTTTATTTTAAACAATTTTATTTTAATATTTTGCTGCAACTAACGTGAACATTTACACCTCGCCAGAAATGGAAAGCTCTAATTTATCTCAGTGTAACGATTGATACAAGTGACTAATTTTCAAGCCCCCGCAATAGGTAATTTACGGCCCTTCGATTTGCGGTGCTTTGGACTGTCGCGGATATCGATGAGCTCCCTGGACTCTCAGGATACGCGTCAAGTCGAACCTCACAACTCCCTAGAGCGATTACTTCAAAGTCAGCGCCCTTAGTGATCATCTGAACAATTAGGTCAGATGGAAGTTGGCAACCTAGTTGGCCGCATCGGTGGGTGAAATGCTAGCTGAGAACTCGAGCTGTGCTTTCGGTCCGTGAAGACGATTTTCTGCTCGAAAATTGCGAATGGTTATCTTCTTATTGCAAGTCAGTTCGTGTATCTGCCAATATCTCACGTCCGCGATTGGATGTAACCAAAGAAATTCAATCCAAGACATGATACAGCATTGAAAAATCATGAAATATTGCGTTGATTTTCGTTGCAGGAATATTTTTATACAGCTCAAGGTATAAACATTTTTTTAATAATATCTGAAGTCCTAATTAACCGATTGGTACCAAGAATCTGACTTAGAAGTCTGATTTAACACTTCAGATGTTCGCGAAGTCACGATGTTGCAACATCGAGGGCGCGGCAAATGAACCATCAAGTGTAGCTCTGAAAAAGTATGCGTCTTTTAAAGATCTGATTATCTAATTCCATTTAACGGCATATCTATTGTCTTATTGTTACACAATTAATAAAGAAACTAAGTTAGGCCTAAGCTCGACTATGTCGCCTTGCTTATGACACGTCGATATAGAGCTCAGCCCCTAGTTCACTCGGGACGCCTAGGTTCTTTATTTAATGTTGGCAATAAATTAAAGCCCGTCAAGGAACAGTGCCGACACTCTCATATTCCGAAACATGAAATGAATTTCTTGCCTTTGACTTTTACCGTCAATTTGTATATCAATGGCTATTGAAAACTCGCATTTTGGAGTTCATTTTATATATGAGCAATTTCCAGAGCCTGTACACGATTGGTTTTAAAACAGGATTGGCGACAAAGAAAAAATTACTTTAAATGCTAAAATTATGACCTCCGCAACCAGTCGCAACACTGAATTTTTGTCTGTGTGGAAGGATTTTAAAATAAAACATGGATTTTCGACGTCTTTTGGCAGTCGAACCAAATATGATGCGCATGAAGATGGAGCCGAAACACATTCTTTGGGAATTCGTTTTCCATATTTCGATCTTATAAAATCAAAACATTGCTTAGTTTTCTTTAAGGCAATTTAAAACAAAAAAAATGGCAAAGGGCGTAGTTTTGAATTCATTTTTTCCTTTCAAAATTACAACGGATCATCAAGTAGATACTTCAAAATCAATATTCGTCACACAATTATCAGTTAGTAAGCAAAAATATATGAAATATTTTGATGCTTAGAGGTTCTTCAAGTCTCATGCGCACCAACAAAATATAGCAATGCACGAGTGACTCCCTCACCTCACAAGATCACTAAGAACCACTAGAAACGGTTTCATTAAACAGATAATGGACAAATACATCCGAAAAAAATCGATGAAATGGGAGATTAAGCCCAATATTTCATAATGATTGAAAGGTTCGTAATCTATTTTTCAATTAATGGTAGCAGCTCTGGTCATCAGAAACAATAAACTAAGGTTAAAAACGTAAACTCATACAACCTTGAAATTTCGATCGATGAGAATGTTTTTAACATGGCTAGCTATTTGTGCTCTACATCATCGATGCAAGATCTATAACTGAATCCCAACATCTGAAACGCAACATCTCGGTACAGATCCAAAAGAGAACCACAACGACCAGGCCGCGGGGCAACTGCTCGGCACCGAGCCTGTCAGAAACCATGTCCCGCTGCCTGGCATAAGTCGGCACGCGTGTCTAACTTCCCACCCACCAAATGATATCAATTGCTTCCGTGATGCCCCAGGCTTGATACGATAATGAAGCGGACAGCTTGTGTCGAGCACCCATTACTCGCAATAAATCTTGGCATCTCTTTAGACGATTGATGTTAACCTCCTTAATGAAAAAGAATCCTATTGGATGAGCACTGAAGTTAGAACTGTCCCAGGTTGAGCCGCAAGACGGAGTGCTCGGCTCATAAGGGGACTTAAATGCAGGTTTTTTGGTATTCGCCTAATGGATGTCGACACGAAAGCATTATTAGTTACCTTTTGGCCACGGCCGCAATGCAACTCAGCAATGGAGGCTGCATTGTGACGGGCCTTTGCATTACCTTTAATTCTTTCTGCAGCTCGGAATTTTAGAATAAGAGTTCTATGCGAGTTAAATGCACATCACGTGGCAAATTTTTTTAATTGTAAAATTTCCAAGGCGACAAAAATGTTGTTTGTTATTCAATCTCATTGTCATAAACCAATAAATTCATTCCATCATCAACGATTGAATTAGATTGCACAGATAGAAGCGGACGTTCAAATGTAGCAATGAGCCATGCAAGAGAGTTACAAATATTTAAACACATGTTGAAGAAGCGCTCAATTATCGTTGGAGAAGAAATCTGTGCATGCAGTTCTCGATGCATGTCAAAATAAATTTCATGCAGACGCAAGGAAAATGATGGAAATCATAGGAATCGATGATGCTAATCGAAGTCATTTAGTTTAGTAATTAGGTCATTTAGAGTGGCTAACATTTTTAATGGGAGAGTCTATAATATATTGAGGCTAATCTATAATTGCTAATTGCCGGATTTTTTTGTTCAGAAAAATTATGCGTGCACTCAATTACAAAATAACCGAGCACAAATCATGATATTGGAGAACAGATTTTCCAAGGTATTGCGTTCAACAACTTAATTACATTATAAAATGTTTAACTTTTGTTATAAAGTTACAGGTTTCGTATTCAATTTTCTTTTCAGCCGACCTAAATGATTTACATCGTGTAATTTCACTACGTTTGTAGAGCATTGCATCATCCAGGCTTGAGTTTTAAAGTTCAATTATTTTATTGTTATTTTACTTTACAATTTATTTGTTTCCTTCATATATAAGTAGGAGCTGATCCCACCTCAACGTTTAGTATGTGATGCTTCGTAATTAGTACATCACAACCTAATCCACGATGTCCACTTCAGTGCCATAACTTTAACTGCGTGACTTCACGACGTTCAACTTAGCGATATAACTTTAACTTATCAAATGTGTAAATCATTGCGTTACTTCACAACCTTTAACGTAGCAATATCACTTTAACTTGGCTAAGTTGAATTTCATTACCGTACTTCACGATGTCCAACTTAGCGATATTACTTTAACTTAGCCAAGTTACATATAATTGCGTTGATCAACGTTTAACCTGACGATGTCACTATAGTTTAACTATCATTGCGTTACTCGACGACGACGACAGGTTGCTGTACAGGTTTGATTTTCATTCCCACTGTTTTGAGGAAAGCTGTCATCTTATCAATGCTTTTCTCAATGTTCACAGTCTGGCATCAATCATTTATCCACCTCTCGCTAACTATTGCTTAACCTGAACACGTTCGTAAACGCGTGGATCAATTTACAACCGTCATTAAAATCTGACCCAGTCAAGCACAGTTGTTAAGCGATTTTTTTTTAATTTTTAGCGACTTTATTTGAAGGTGGCCGATTAAATTTGATTATTATTTTATTTTGCTTGGATCAAGAAGAAAAAATGCGACTGGTTTTAAAATAAGGAGACGACTTCAAATTACGCTCAGTTTTAAAACATATTTATTCAAACCACGAAATTTTCCCTGAACTAATTAAGCTTGACTTTGTTGATGCTCACCTCTGATGTAGTTACATTCGAATATCGCTCACAGCGTATACATATTTCTGCATTGTCAAAGAACAAATAACGATCGAGTGCGCAAATCTCTCGAGCTCCAGCTGATGAGGTAATGCCATCTCTCAACAAAAACATTTATTGCTAATTTTTCACTCTGTTCTTTGGCTGAAGTTATTGGTCAATATAATATCTGAACTTATCTTATCTTGGCACCGTAGTATAATTGGGCAGTATGAAATTCTGAAGGAACGATCCGATTAAAATTTACAGGGTCGTCTTTTTCTCATCCAAGATCCAAGTGAAGTTTGTTTTTAACACTTATATGTAGGCATGAAATTGGCAAACAATTGATGGCAAATTAAATTATATATTATGATGAGTATGATATAAAATTCAAGTGCGAATTCATTTGAATGAAATGTTTTATGTAGGCTTGTGCTAGGACCGACACGCTTGCTAGCAGGCACTCTCCCGCCCCGAAGTAAGAACTTCAGGCTCGCCGCGCTCCGACCGCAATGATGCAGCATCAAATTCTGCATAATTATCTATAATTCGAACATATTTACCTGCTCCTGTTATGCATAACAATGAGGATCGTGATTCTCAGCCTGAAAATTCATGAATTTTGAATGCAGATTTTAGTTTTAAGCAACTCAAATTGCTAAAAGGAGTACCTGATTGCGGAACTCCTGACTTAGAATAATGAGTGAGATCTGCATAAAAATGATGGAATTCACAATACGTATTTTACTTTGGACTTGAACTCTGCAATAATTAAGGCAGTATAGCTTCTCTCAGTGAGATGTTGACAGGTGTATGGATGAAGTGTATGTTATAACAAACAAGATTTCAGGTATTTAAATAATTACATTCAATGTTTACATGTTACTTTAACAATTATTTGGATTTTGGACATCCATGTAATATTTCTCGAATATATTCAAGCTTACCTAACCGGTCGAATTTGAAACAAAGGTAAATTTATAACCATGTTGCCTAATGTAGAGAAACTCTGCTTTTTAAATGAGTGCTCAGACTATAATGTTCATTCAAGCTGGAGAGTGGAGACTACGGTCATACTCAGGACTATATCTTTAATGCGCATTTAAGCCTCAAATTCAGGTATTTTCCAAGAACCGCGTTGGTTTTAAAAGGCTTTGAATAGAAGCAACCTAAATAAATTTACTTTAGTTTTTCAAGTTTCTTGCAGCCTGGGACGGAAACTATGAAAGTTCTATGAGTGGCCACACTTTTTTAGCAGACTGAGAGCCGATATAAATTTATTTATGCCGCACGAATAGATTAAGGGATAGATTAAGACTAAACTGTTGCGAATTCATGTTTGGAATAATGGTCAACAAGATAACTACGTAATTAAACATACAGAATAATTTCATATGAAATAGCGAAATACAAGTGATTTGTAGCAAGCGGCTTCTCGTAAGAGGTTCACTGGCGACCTGGGCTGGTTGGTCGCAGTCCGTTGTCCGCAAGTTACAGTTCGAGCTAAAGTCAGGGTATGAAAAGATGATTCGATGCAACGTTCAGTGGTGGACAACCATTACTCTTTGGGCTATTCGCTTCAGAATGTGGTGGCGTAAAGCTCCTTATATTTAAAGCAAGCTGATGTCACGGGCTGGTTACCGACGGATGACTTAATCCACGGCTGATTGGTGGTCATGCGGAAATATGCTAGGCGTTCTATTCAAGGCTGATTGGTGCACAAATTTGGTGGTGCACGGCTGCGTACCCGTACAGGCACCGTAATTTCCAGGCTTTTGTATTGCTACTACTAAAGAGGGCTGCTAACTAGGTACCTATATTGTGCAAAATTCATCAATCCCACATATTCTTAGCAAATCCGAATGTGCAAGGAAAACCAACTAGCAAAAAAATTTCTCGTATAATGTCTTTAAGAACAATACATACCTATTCGGTTTGATGCCTAATTTTTGTAAATCTTGTTTCATGCACTAGATAATTAATTCCAATGCTGAAGTATATATTAAACCTATATATGGGTTTTTAAACCTATATATAGGTTTAATATAAACTTAATATAATATAGGTTTAATTTAGGCTTAATATAAACTTTATATTATACCTATATATAGGTTTAATATAAACTTCAGCATTGGAAATAATTTAATTTAAATACTGTAGTTTCTCATTATAAAATAGAAATACAGCCACATTAGTTTTAAAAACAATTATTTCCTCAATTATATTTACATATACTATGCTTTTTGTGACTGCAACTTCATGTTTGATATTAAAAAAATTAGGCATCAAACCGTCTAGGTATTGTTCTTAAAGACATTATACGAGAAATTTTTTTGCCAGTGGGTTTTCTCTGCGCATTCGGATTTGCTAAGAACATGTGGGTTTGTTGAATTTTGCACAATATATGTATGTTCCTAGAATAGCTCAGGTAGGGCTAACATGAAATAGTTACAAAACCCCTGAGAACTCTATTTCTCCAGCCATGATGTGAAAAAAATTGCTAAGAATTTGCACCAAAGAATTCAAACAAAATGAAAAAATGGCTTTGATATGAAGGAGATATCTGGTGATATCTTTCTGATATCATGTCAGTGTGATAGGTCCTAAATGACTGTAGAGCAAGTTAGAGGGCCTAGTATCATTTATAAGACTCTATAAAGCGTGGGATTTTCTATGACTCAAATCAATGTAGGCTTTTTATAGAGGCTTGCAGTATACATGTAAGCTAGATGACTGCTTTTTTCTGTTAAAGAAAGTTTAATAGATATTTCTTTGGTAGCTTCTATCCAGAATTTTTTGGTTCAAAATTATAAAATTGGTTTGATGCATTTATAAGTTGTATTTAGAACTCACTCACTCTACGGATTTTTTATGAAAACCCGAGTTTTTTTACGTTAAAAACCCAACCCGGGTGCATAGGTGGGCAGCATCCCGGGCAGGTGCCCAGTGCAACCTTTATTTCTGATGGCAGTTTTGATTTTAATGCCTTCTAATTATTCCAACTTATATCTTTAAAATCGTTATCATTTTATTTTATTTTCACAATTAAAGACTATCGCAGACAGAAACGTTTACTCCCAACGGTGCTTATATTGAAAGTGCAGATCAATTAGTTTGTCCTGAGAAACTTTGTTACTTGAATGTACAAAAAAATCAATTTTTCTATCAAAATATTAAACGATATAAATATCCTGCTATCTCCTAAAAACTGGATGACCGAGAAACTGCTGTAAAAATTAGTAATATTTATATATGAAACGATCAAATAGTAAAGTTCATCATACAGCTAATATACAAAACGTTTTCATACTGATGCATTAATGTTCTTTTTTTAATGAAAAATCTGCCTCATTTGTCAGTGAGGCTGCTATAGTGTTTGAAAAAGATTAGAAATAAATGTCCTATGAACTGAGCTCTATTACTCGATAAAATCCATCTGACGGTATCATATGGAGTCAAACGAGTCACGAAAACTATAAACGTTTCTAAAATAAAGATTTATGTTACCAACAAGAATGGCTTCCTGTTGCTCGAAAATCTGAAATTCTGCCTCGAGAAGTAGTATATGTAAAGCAGTAAAGCCACTGCATGTCAGTTTCCATTAATTAACGACATTGATTACGAAAATTTCACCCATTCTCATATTATTCCTTTTTTGATTGAATAAATTCGATTTATTGGATTGCTTCAATTTATTAAAAATTATTTTAAATGATTATTAACTACCCAGTTCAACCACAAAGAATTGTTTTGAATAAATACAATTATTTTTTCGTGTTTAGAACGTTACCGATTATGATTATATAAATGTTTCCGTCAAGAAATGTTTCCGTCAAGTTCTACGCATCTCTTCCATACTTTCCATTTTTGCACAAAAAATCGATTAATTCATCAAAAAACACTACATCCGAATGGTATCTTATTTTTACGATTCATATTGCAGAATTTTAATGATGATTAGATAATAACCACAATCTTCACAACCAAGTGCATCTCCACATTATCAAAGAAGTACGCATGCTCACTCGAGCAATTTTGATGCGCATAAATATTCCACAAACCAATATTCTGCTGGAGACGAGCACACTGACCGACATAGATACACTCTAATAGTAGCCTGGGAAAGTTCAAACTTTATTGAATTACTGGCGTAACGGGTCCATTGAGAAAATGAATAAACGAACAGAAGTGGCTGATATGCTTGTGCGATATTCCTCATCCATATAAATAACTTTGTGATACTATTTAAAATATTCTGCAGTTATTCCAAGAAACAGTGACATTTCGTTGACTCAAGACCCCATTCAGCGACTGTACTCCCAGCTATTTCTCTGGAATGCGCACAAGAGACGAACGCAAATTAGCGTGCCATCATTAGAAAAAAATCCCCCGGCAGCATCAAATACTGACCTTAAAACCATAAAACCATGGTCGATGAGCACACAGCAATTGAAGTCATTGGAAGTTCAACTTATGACTTCTGATGACACTGCCGATGCCATATCAAACCCCAATCGTAATTAAGGCTCCGCATGAAGCACATTAGACTGCGCCATCATTAGGAGCGTCCGAGGCATCGAAGCCGCTGCATCTATACTAAGCCTCGGGAGAGATGGTAAGCGTCATGAAAATCTCAGGCAATGCCGTATAATGAAATAGGCATGAACAGCAGCATGTAATCTTCATTACTCGGTTATGAACATCGTATGGCCCATTTCTACCTTACTGCTTCATTCAGTCGTTAAATATATTATTACAGGTGTTCTTGATGGTCACTTATAGTTTGATAAAAATGAAAGAGGAAACTTTAGGCTCATAGAAAATGAAATTAATTGCCGATTCACTTTTTTCACCTAGTCTTCTAAAACAATTAGCGACTGTGGACCTAGAGTAGAAAGTTAATGAGTGAATGGTATTTCAATCCTTCGTTATCGAAGAGTAAGACATCAATATTAGAGGAAAATTATATCAGGAATCATGAAATAAAACATAATTGATTTGATGCATATTTTGCATCGAACCGGGAGAGCTGAAACGCTGTGGTCCTCCATGAATTTAGGAGAGTTTCCTGCATTTTTACTGTACATTGATAAATGCTCATAGGCATGCGATCGCGGTTTTGGGTGTATTGCGTCACACGTTTATTACTTGTCATACGTAACAGGAGGTGTCAATTGCTACTTCTTTAGACTGCTTCCGATGGAGCAAAATGCTTCTTTTGTATGTAGAATGCTTCACTGATAAGTAAAATGCTTCGTTTTTGAGGATAATGCTCCTGTGAGAAATAATTTTTTCTCTGTTAGAGTGAATGCATCGGTGGAAGTACAATGACACTGTAGATTTCGGTTTGGGATAAAAGGTGTCATCAGTGCAGAGACAGAGCAGCGTGCAGGCAACTCTGTTATAAGTGCAGAGACAGGGAAGCATGCAGGAAGCTCTGTCGTCATTGCAGAGACGTCTCTGTCGCCAGTTTTATGAAGCAGTTAGGATGGACGGAGTTTTCGCCCACGGGTCTGAGGAGAGGCCGCGCAGGGTGGCCTGCTCTCCCAAATAAACTAATTGCGGCGTCCACCTGTGCCAGCAGCGGCTGTTGCAGCATGTGGCTCTGCCTACAATATATTTAATTTCTACAATTTCATACAATCGAAGCTTCTATTGAATTAAATTTGTTTCCCCCATTTTTCTTCATTCATATTAAATTTCTTACGCAAATGGCGTGCAACTTCTCTTATGTTATTGTATTCGAATGGTGAACAAGTCAAGTTCACATTGACTTAAATGAATCATTAATAATAATAATTGAAATAATTATTGAATCGTTATCATTTATTAATAACCATTAATGATATTAATATTTGCTCGATATGTCTGCCAAGCAGGGGATTCCAGAAATGAAAATTAAAAAAAAAATTCTCGTATTTTGTCATAGAAATTTTTCTTCTGCCACTTGATTAGTCTTCTTTAGGCCGGTTGATCTGCTTGATTTTCATGATATCAATTCGGCAAAATTTTACTCAAAATCGCAATCACGTTGATATTCGTTTCGTGGCTGCCGATACTCGTATCCGCCGGCAACACGATTTGTTGCACATTCTAAAATGTGCAATTTTCCATGATCTATTTCACATTCTTGTGCAATATTCACAGAATGTTCATTTGCACATTCCTGCACATTTCCTATTTTAATATTCGAAACAATAAAATATGTTCGGGAGGAATTCGCACCACGCGACAGCGGCTGCAGGTACGGGCGTTTATGCAGATTAGTTGTAGGTGAGAGACGAAGTGCAGTCATGCACCAAAGAACTGTTATTAGCAAATGACAGTTGGGGCTTGCGGGCCACGCTAAAGAGCCCACCAGCTTGTTGGAATGCTGTCTTCAGGAGACTTGTGATGTATACCGAGTCGTGCAATACTGGGTCGCTTGCTCCGGTCAACCTCTACTTACATTTAAATGGACGATGAAGTCATCTGGCGAGCATCTCAAAATGTTTCGGGAGGTACATATTCATGCAAGAATTATTGTGAAATATTACAATACACTATGTATCATCAAGAGAATTATAAACTAAATATGGCATAAAATTTGAACTTTCACTTAATTAAGGGATGTCAAGTTCATTCGGCTGCAACGGCTGCTTCAAGTATATAATTTATTGATGGTGCCATCTTCTGTCCCCTTACGTTCTTATGAATCAGAAAGAGATTTTTTGGACCTAAAACTGAAAATTTGTCAATGGTTTAGAAATAGATCAATTCCGTAGTTACTACTGGAAATACTTTCCGTGCTCCTGAACTTCAAACAACATCAATTATTAAGAGCGTTCACTGCTTCTCAGATGTGTTAACTCCGATGTTTGAATCGCAACTTAATTTTCCTATAGTCTACACTCAACAGGCATATATTTTGTTATACTATGCAAACGCGATAGTACGTATTTTTATGAATCATCAAAATAGCGCTGCTGTTAACCAATTAGATATGCCTTTGTAGACGATAGGTTCGTTCAAGTCCAATATTACAGTTGCTTTAAGTTAACCTCAGCAGTCGTGATTGACAAAAGGGGAGCGTCTCCTTTAACAAATTATTTACGGACGGATCATTTGAAACTTGGTACCCATATGTAAAAAAAATCTAAGACCATTTTGTTCGTGTAAATTTTTTTACAACAAAATGAAAGAAAACGTGAAATTCATAGAAAACGGGGAAAAATGGGTCTCCTCAATCAAAAAAATCTCATTCAATTAACGTGCTACAACATTGAGAGACATATCATTCGATTCGTAAAAACCATATCTAGCGATTCACCAATTGATTTTTCAAATTCATATTTGTTTGGGTGGGGTGAAGGGGGGTTCGGTCGTTGCTCTATTTTTGCCTGCCCCCCCTCCCCCTTTTGCAAAATATAGTCCAAACTATAACGAAATAAAAAAATCAATTGGTGAATCGGTAGGTCTGGATTTTACAAATCGAATGATTCATCTCTCAATGCTGTAGTTCGAAAATCATAGGAGATAGATTTTTGAGATGGCGTTTTTCGATATTTTAATTGTTCAATGGAGCCAAATAAGTGAAATTTATTGAAAAATTATTTGCATTTAGGGTACATTTAGGTATTATAATTATTTGCATTTAGGTACCATATTTTTTAATTTGTTATTGAAATAATTAAATACATATTTAATGGTACCACATAATTATTGGCATTTAGGGTACCATTTCGCGTCTTCAGACTTATTCATGTCCAGTTTAACGTGACTAATAAGCTATTTAAAAGAGACTTTTATATATTTATTAATTTATTGTTAATATTATACAAGTTCAAAACGGCCTAACGCAAAAAATATTGCATGTCCATCAGTGATATATGCTTTCTTGAACGCGCATCGCTTGTAGCTTTCAAACGAGTGCAAACACGTTGTAATTAATGCAAATAATGATCTAAAAAATTCCATTTTTTAATGAAAATTTGTAAATATTGCAATAAAATGGTCATTTTATAAAATTTTAAAACTGCCTTATGCAAAAAGTATTGCATGTACATCCATGGCAAAAGCTTTGTTGAACGCTTCAAGTTTGTAGCCTAAATCAAACGAGTGCAAACACTCTGCAATTACCGAAAGTAATTATCTATATATACAGAATTAATTTTACAAATCCTTGTACATATTGTTAACAAACGTTTATTTTATATATTTTTGAAATGGCTTTACGCAAAAACTAGAGCACGCACATACATGCGGTTCGCTGCGTTAGACAGCGAAAAACAAAAAATGAGCAAAGAAAATTGAAAAGTCAAAATTTTTGATGTATGACCGACGCTCCCCATAACCCATTCAACAATTGACAACATAACCCATTCAACGTTGATTGAAAAGATTTTTTTGTCTGGTTTAGGGTTACAGTAAATGGTGCCTTGATTAGATTGCATGAAATACAATGTCCTAATATTCCAAATTGGCTTCCTTCTCTGAATAAAATTACCTTTGTATATAGTTGAGCAGATGTTAATGAGTGAATTTTATATTCCCCTTCATTTTTTCTCCAAATTATGTAGCTTGAGGTTTCAAGCTGGTGCCAGTATTACTTAACAAACATTCTCCTGTTCAAGCTTCTTCAAACTTTAATTTCCGTTTCAGGCTTGTATTATTCATAATAAGTATTATTACGGATAATTATCAATTTTCATACAAAAGTAGTAACCAAATCGGAACTATGCGCTCACTGAAGAACGAAAAAATCTTCCAAAATAATACTGCTGACATATCATTACTCACTCGCATACCTGCTCCATCTTCCGAAAATGCATCGGAATGCGGAAAATCGGCCCGGGTGATCGCAATTAACGTCGTGGATTGATTTTCAATATCACGCGTCCCTCCTGGAATTGGGAAGACCGAGAGCTCGGCGCGTGTGGTACAAGGGATTAGCCACAGACAATTGAGCAGCTCCTTCAGCTGTTGAGACAACCATTATTGCAGCACAACGAGCCTCCTTCCGCGAGTGCCTGTCATCCAAATATGTACGGATCACTCCAGTTTTCCTATAACTCGTTCGTGGCTGCCACTACGTACTTGGGCCGTGTGAGTTTTTGTAAGTTCAGTTGGTTCGAACGGAAAAAGTTACGAGATTTGTGTGTGAATAAATCATCATTTCATAGAATAATCTAACAATCGAGTTTAGAATGAGATTTCACGTCTTCCGTCAGTTGAAGAATTGAGTTACTACATTGGAAGATCAGTTGTGGAGTTACTATTTATGAATAGTTATGGGATGAATTGGCTTTTTGTTGGGTTAGTTCGGAGGTTCAGTTGGTATGCTGGACAGTTTTCTTTTACCTTTAAAGCACCAGACTGTGAGTTTTGTATAAAAACCACAACAATGATTCTGATGCGGCTTGGATAGAGAATTACAAATATTTTTAAGAACTTGTTTAGTTTTTTCTAATATGTCTGGAGTGTTTGTTCTCTAAGTCATTTTGTTGAATGCGCGGTAAGAATTTTTTAAATAGAGAAAGCGTAATCTATCAACCCAAATAGGTAATTAAGAGCTAGAGATGCTTCAATGATTATAGCTGGGCATGGTAGATCATATGTCGCATAACGGTGGTGGCCACGTCTGCCAAAAATTGAAGGTAAAACACCAATAAATCGAGAGGGTGATGAGTTCATAAAATTCCATTGATTATGTATAGGGTGTGATTCATCGATGGCACTTTGGTAGCAAACCTCCTGTTAGCCACCGATAACCGTTCGCCCGAACTGCGCCGTGCACAAAGATACATGTCGCTGAAATTTGTCAATCGTAGAAAGAATTTATTAGGTTGCCGGTCATTAGAGTTCAAAACGAAACCATGACCTCGGTCGGTGTGCTTGGCCTTTAAGGTTTTGATGCAAGCAAATTTATCGAAAATTCATCGTGTATTGGGTAGGTACGACAAGATCTGACAAAAGCAAAGCGTTCACACATTTTCAAGCAAATGTGAAGCCACTTGGCATGTATCAGACTGCTCCTGATTTAAGCTGTCCGAGGAGCAATGGGAAATTTATTCGCAAAAAATTCAGTTTCTCAAAAGATGATGGTGATTCCAAAATATTTTATGAATCGCGTAAATTTCTAGAAAATTTTGCAAATGAACCAACTTGAAGTAAACATGACCAACTATTGCAATTAATCGAGACTAATTCATTGTATCAATAGGTATGAATTTTACGGATCGATCAAGTGTCTTTCATGATGATTACAATATTCTCAAGTTACCGCATTTATCTACAATGTTGACGTAGTTGAAGCGAGCGGCTCGGCCTCTGTACAGTGCTTTACAGCGAGTACACGTCGTTCCCACCAGTTGGGTTGCCACGCATCGGCGTCGAGCAAATTTCCTACTAATCCTTGCCGTGTCCTGCTTAAAATATATGATATCATAGTAGGTAGCTTGCCAAACAGATAACCTCTTTACACAGAGGGATAGGAATAAAAATTCTGTTCTCTATCGCTCACTTCGATAGTGTAATTTATTTATCGATGAGAACTCTGCTTACACTATCAGATAACTATTTTGAGTTAACGACTAAATTTCTAATTAAAGATGATAGATTAGAGTATAGAACAATATTCACGCTGTGGTTAAGGTATTCCACGCCTCTATACATATCATGCATTTTTCCCGTAACTGTTACTCAGAGATGAACCTTCGTAGGTCGTTGATAAACGATGCTTCTTTCCGCGACCGTAAAGTTGGATATGCAGGGTGATTCACGAAAAATTCCTGATTTGGAAAGTCAATAAAAAAAGAACTAGTAAAAAAGTATTTCATAAAAATTTTATTTAAAAATACATTGCTGAATTTTTGTATCACTTAGTTTTGAAAATGACATCGGACAAAATAATGACGGCCCCCATTGTCATTGCATCGATTGTTGAACTTCCGTTAAACTCGCTGAATTATATTGTCTGGTAAGTTGCCGATGGCGTGGCGTATGTTGTTCTTCAAATGAGGACATCATTAATTTAATACTTTGAAATACGTAAGTTTTTTATTTGCTCTCCCAGCTTGAACACTTCCGTAATAAGAAAAGTTTACGCACATCTGTGCTTTAATAATGTTCAGGAAATAGCGATCAGTTTGTCCCGACATTTTTTTTCTAACGTGAATGTACAGGGAACGTTGCTGATTTCACTTCCATCTTATTAAATGATATAAATCTCCTGCTACCGACTAAAAATTGAAAGAAGAAACTACTTCAAAAATTAGTAACAATTTTATTTAAACTCCTTCATAGTTGATATTCAAGCAAAACATATTCATACTGCTGAAAATGTTTTCACATACAGCGTTAGTTCCATTAATCATGACAAGTTTGCCTTAATTTTTCAATGAGGCTGATTTACTCGTAGTCAATGAAATTAGAACCGGAAAGGCAATACGGAACCGAGTACATAATGCTTGTTGAGTAGCAATAATGGATCGGCCAGAAGGAAAGTATGCCTCGAGAGCAAACGCACGCTGCTGACTTGTCAAATGCACAGTGGCAACTGAAGAGACAGGACACAAAACATCGTTACCTTGTCTTTCACATTAAATATGTTTCGTCCTTTTCCTACATTACCTGGTTGCTTGACGCGAAATACAAAACAGGATACACTGTATTAGAGTGTTCAAATGAATGAAACTTTCTAATGGTAAATGGAACCATCTAATGGCAAATGGAACCATCCAATCATAACGGTAGTAGCATTCAATTCTATCATTTGCTAAAATTAATACTTACAATACATCAATTAAATCTCTGTAAATAACTAAAGAGCATATTCCTCTCCCTTGGCTCAACAGTATGGGTTTTGCATTGCATGCGGAAGACCGGGGTTGGAATCCTGCAGGCAGGGACTTTACTTTAAAGTCGATTTCTTACGAGGTATGTATGTGTTTGGTTCTATGATTTGTTCCTGCTACATGTCTGTTATTGTTGCTTGCACTGCCATGTCTGATGTAGTAGTCCACAGAATATGTAGTCCACATAATGTGTGATCGTATGAGGAAATATCAGTAAGTACAATTTCATCGGATATACGTAAAAGAATCGGAAAATTTGGATCTACGTCATTTTAGAGGTAGCCATCGATGGCTCATCGATGGGCCATCGGTGCCAATGGAAAGATATTAGTGGAAGATTAGACTTTAGGGCAGGTTATAGGCGGACCATATGCCGGTCACGCCATCGATGCGCCATTTTTGCTCCACCTATATTTTTCACCTATAGCCGCAAATAATGATAGGTGCTCCGCCAATAACTTTTATTTGGGAATGGGAAATATGCAGATTTACAACCTTAATCACAAATTTCGCTCTGTTTCATAGAAGTTTCAGTTGTTGATGCTATACTAAACCTATTAATAAATTCCTGACGAATTAATTACTATCTGTCTACTTCGTCAAATTCATATACTCTCGCTCACACTCAAAATAATTAGTTATTATTGCAACTTTCCTCTTTGATGTAAAAAAGACTTCACGAAATACATAGTAGGCAATATGAACAAATAAGTTCCTCAATTGGCTGATAATTAAAGTTATTGGTCTTATTTCATGTACCATCAACGACTTATATCATTCGATTTTATATGCCATATGTTTTTCATTCCATCACTTTTTACTCCGATATGAGAAGCATTCAACCATCAGAAGCTCAAGTCAATCAGACTGAGTTGAGGATTGAAAACTGACCATGACTTGAGATTTATCAGAGCAAGGGGCATTTCCAGGTACATTGTACACGTGTGTTGAAATGACGCCTCTTACATTTTGGCGCGGTGAACCATTAAATCCTGCCGATTCCTTTCATTTCCTAGACCACCTGCGCGCCTGGCACCGCTCTTCTTCCCTTGAATTATTTCTCAACGTATCTCAACCAAGAAACGCAGACCTCAGCTGCTCCAAATAATGACTCTGCTCAATCTATATTTCTTACTGTATTTTCCCATCAATTTTCAGAATACATTTTTGGAAGACAAATATAAACAGGCGAACGCTTGAAGTTTGGGGAGAATCGTGATATTGATTCATTCATTGCTAGTCATACAAAGGGTTCGTTTACTTTTGTGCCTTTTCGGGGACAAACGGTAACAAGTTTTGACTCTTTCTGCTTACTATTGAACATTTCGACTGCTGTAGGGGACATTCATCACATGACGCCGAGATGACAGTCTGTCATCAACAAATTCAAACAAGACGCGAAACAACATTGCACTAGCGATGAGTGTCAAACCTTTCATGAAACCGACGCTCTTTTCTGTGTTTTTTTTACTAAGTCAGAAACTGATCATTTCGCAATAAACAATTCTATATTTCCGCATGATCCATGGCATTTAGAAACCAAGCCTAATCTCGATGAACCAAAGCGGCCAAGACGATTCCGAAAGTGACCCACTACCTGACGTAACTTCGTACGTCAGGCACGGTGCTGCTCGTCAAATTAGAGCCGTGAAATACGTCTCAGTGTAAGTGTCCCACGACCTGACGTAACTTCGTACGTCAGGCACGGTGCTGCTCGTCAAATTAGATCCGTGAAATAGGTATTGAATGACACCGGAGCTTCCCAGCAATTTACCCCGTGATCTACGACGCAGTTCTGATAATTTCCGATGAGTGAAATGTCGATCTTAATTGATCTTGTTGCGATCTGAAATGCTTGTATTTCTACTTTTTCCTAAACGTGCGTCAAGATGAAATAAATAAAAGTATTATATCCCTAACGTTTTATATTCTTTACACCTACCATTGCCTCAAGGTAGTCAATTGTTATACTCTAGGAACAAAACCAATAATATTAGATGCCATTATTTAATATTGTTTATCCATTCCATAAAGCTCGTCCATGAACATTGTCGGATGATTATTATTTATATTTCTTTCGGTAAGAAGCCGCTAAATTCCTATTGTATCTCAGGTAAAATAAGACCATGCTCTATGCAGAATTTTAATAAATGTTATATTTTTATTTGATGACAAGATGTCGAGTAATATTTTATTCTATTCGAATACAATAAAAATTATCCACATATTTTAGGTAATCAGCTTTTATCTGTCGCTTTCTTGATTTCAAGTAAAGCTTATCTTTAAGTTTAATCTATAGCTCTTAATCACCGATTTCTTACCACCGATAAACATTTTATGCTGCCGATAGTTTTCATGAAAGATGACCGCTTTAAATCTAAGAGCCCATCTCTTCTGAAACATCCAGAGGAGCAATCCTGGGAGTGCGGCGCGGGCAGAGAATTAGCGCGTGGGTGAGACGCAGACTTCAATAATGGGTTCTGCAATAAACCATAATTGAGGTCGAGTCCGTGCAAGATTCAATTCATCCTTCGGCAATTCTGGCTCACGCGCTTACCACTTTCGAGGGAAAATAAAAAAAATTTGAAAATTTATATTATTTTGCCATAAATTTGTGAGTTGAATCAATCGACGAACGGTCTTCATTATTCAAGTTCATCAAATTTGTTTATTTGTCTAATATTTGTTCATTCTTTATATATATTTAAAAATGTAGAGGATATATTACATTGGTTATTGAGGTGTAAACGAAGTTGTGGATTACAGAGGCTTGTTTAGTGAGAACTTATGTTCAGGTATTTTTAGACAAGCAGGTCTGCTGGAGCTTTTAATGAATCGGAAATTACTTTGTTTAGAAATTTAAAGTCGGTTGAGTTAGGAAATAAAGTTTGAAGGCAGTGCAAAGTTTAATTTGAACCTTATTCATATTAGCTAGTAGAATCGTGTAAATTTCATCTTTCGAAATTAATCACTTTAACGCAGAAATTGTTTAAACCCGACTACTTATGTGACAAATCACCTGTGTGTGGCCTATACTTGCCTCCAAGGATAAAGTTACACTTTTAAAAAATTATCACGAATTGGGTGCGGCTATAATGAATACAAATTGCCTGCTATGAATTTGGATCGAAAATTTTTCGTATCGTCTGGAAAGGAACCTCAGTCCATTATAACTGTATACCTACTTTAATTCGAACGTCATACCTGATCAATGAACTTCCGAAGTGCGATGGTCCAATAAGCAAAAACATCCACGCATATTTCAACGTGGCTTCCTGCAAGTTCACTGAAATACATTCCGTGATTCCATAAATTGGAAGAGCGGCAAGCGCATAATTAGAGGAATTATTCGTAGCCGAAGACGCCATTACAGCGCTACCGTTTGTGTGCTGCGGCGCGTTGAAAACCAGCCGCGCTCACGGACCTCCCAGGAGACGTGTTTAGTGGCCTCGCAGCACCTCGAGCACAATTTAACATATATCATTAATGTCAGAGTCGCGTTCTTCTCAAGCGTCGTGGTAGTGGTGGTCAACTCATTGATGCTTACAAAACACGAAGGAAGTGTAAATATCAGGTAACTATTGAATACGGTATTTATATAATGGAAGCCGTATTATTGACGGTGAATTTTTACTCACAGATTAAACGCGTGCTAGAGATTTTCCTCAGTCTGGCATTTAATGTAGCTGTTCCATTAATTAAACTCTAAATTAACCCCAAATAAATCTTGAAAACCTCCATTATAATAGATGATCCTATATCCAAAAAAGTATTATGTATAATAATGCCTGTGGACGTGAACGGGGCTACAATAAAACTTAGTTGGACGCACTCAAGGCAGCTCCCTGCACCGTAAGAGGCGTTGGGGTCGCTATTGTGGGCTATTTGCATACACGGTAGTTTGCTCAGCAATTCGCTCATGGTCGTTAGGACCGGCGGTAGATTGTAAGGGGCACAGTTAAGACATGAAGTGTTTTGAATTTGAATGTTGGTAGCTCTACTCAAGTAATCTATTTGGTCATACTCCATGAATATTATTAAGTTGTGGAATATTTGCTGTAGTTAAAGCTGAGAAGTTTAATCTTGAGTGCGACTCAAGACTTGCTAGGAAACTCGTTTTTGGAACACATGGGGTTTGGTTTGAATGAGTGTTCAGTAGCCGGTGGAATAAATAATTAAAGCAAAGAAAAATTGGGAAAATTTTTCATGCGAACTGATGACATTTCATTATTATTCATGGAAGCGAGGAGATTTTGAAAAATTATGCTCACCAGAACTAAACTAAACTGTGTTGACTTCATGCACAGAAATTTTTTTAGACATCACAAGTCAAGAATTTAATGATCTACTGCGTATACAATCTCATGTTTTTTGGTACGTATATATAGTGACTTATGTAGCAAGTAAGTGGTAAGTTTTTTTTAGAAGTTTTGTAAACCATTAAAAACTATGTACGTCAATGACCCATTTTTGCATAATATCGGGCCCACGTACGGATGTGTTGTTCCATCAGCATTTGTGATAAGCAATTAATTATACGAGGTGTACCAAAAACCAAGGTGTACAAGGTTTACAAGGTGTACAAAGGTTTTTAAGGTGTACAAAGGTGTACAAGGTTTTGTACACCAAGGTGTATAAAAAAAACTGTCTAGATGTTTTTTTTTGTACCAAAACATCAACCAGTATGTAGCTAGTGAGATATCAATTTAAAAAGTTGTTAGAGATACGAGGACTTTTTTTCTATTTTTTTAAATTTGTTACCCGCTAGTGATAGTAGATATTAGTATCTTGTCTTGTAATTTTATCATAAATATTATAAAAATCTCAATAACAATGAATGGTCGGACATTTCGCCATTAAAAATGTTGTTTATATTTTGAATTGTTTTTCAGTCTTTAATGTATCCATGAATTTTTGAACATGTAATTATATATTTATACAAACAGTAGAAGAACTGTTATAAACAATCGAATCAAGGTTTCCTCTCTTCTAAAGTATTTACCCAATTCTACGAGCCGGCATCCAAACATTTCAGAATATAGTTTAAGCTTTTAAATATCCACCCTCGCCCAGGCAAGATATTCCTTCAACTGTTTAGCCCTTAAAATTAAACCCCGAATCGAATCAATTAGGTAGCCGTTCGCGCGTCGAGCCTCACTAAGAACTTTCGCGCCATAACAAATTAATATTCTACATAAAAAATTAAATGAGGTCCCGTTACTCCGGGAAAAAGACTGTAATTAAAAGCTTCCTCGAGCTCGTTGATCAAGCAGACCGTTTCATAGAAAAAATTACGTTAGCTAATCATCAAATAGAAGCGTTCAAAGCAACTAAAAGGAGATGATTTTGGATGTGTCCAGGAGTTAATGTATTTTAAATTAGATTGGAAATCATTAAAATAAATAGACCACGTGTACAGTATGGCAAAATAAGATTCATTTAAAGAAAATGCTTTAGATAGCAGCCCTGACGTAATATTAAGTTAAATAATGCTGGTGCATTTTATTTATGAGTTTATAAGCATTGATCAGCATCGTCTTGCTGAATTTTTTATTATTATATAACAGTATTAACACACATGTAATTTTGCCACGTTATTTCAAATCATTTTTGAGAAATGTGAGATCATTTTGGTTTGTCTTTTGGAAAAGCGAGCATACAGTTAGTGCTCCTCCGTGTAATTTATTCCGTGTAATTGAATAACTCGGAGCAATGGCTTGGGGTTCTGCATTTAAATTTTATTATGGTATATTTATACATTTGAAATTTCATTCCTACTGTAGATCCTGCACGAACATTTGTGGTACATTCCTGTTGCATCTAGAATTTCTGCAGCTAAATGATTTTATCGATTGTTGTATAGTAACATTCAGCCGATACATTAAACTGAAATATTACGGGCCTATCGCATACTTTTGTTGAATCTTAAAATTCACTCACTGTCAATGAACGCAAGAATAATTTCTGATGTGCATCAAATATGCAATAACAGTCGAGGGTGATCTGCAGATGTTCACCACATCTTATTCACTACATTATTATGCATGACAGGCGTCCACCAGCCAGCATACGGAGTCCGCCTTATCCCGTTACGCAGGCACGACTTGTCAGGCTATCGTTATTTCTTCAGTCACCCGTTACTTATTATATAGGCCGCTCCGCGATTTACATAGCAAAAAGACCTCAGGCAATTAAAGCTTGACCAGCGTGCACGACTAAATTATTTGAGTATTAAAGTAGAACGCCAGCGTCTTGAATAAATTGAAAGCAGCCCTGAAGGGATTAACGTGCCTCGCGGCATGCGAGGAGAAGCTGCCCATACATTGCACGACTTCAGGTCCTGCTGTTCACTGCCTCGGTTATTAAAGTGAAATGAGTCCTGGCAAGTCTACAATCTAAAAATGAATACAATCATTTAATAATTCAAAATTCTAAGTCGGACATGAAACCTAAAAAAACCTAACTGACATAAAACCTAAAAAAACTAACTGTCTGACCTAGAATTTTGACTTATAAAATGATAGCATTCATTTTTGGAGTGATTTAGAGCTGGACTCCGAAACGTTTTAAATATCGATACGGTGAATTTACTTGGCGTTTACTTTGCTTTTAAATTCCTTGTGAACTTGCGATATAAGCAGACTGATAATATAAGTACTTATATGTCTCGGTGTTGCATGGTTTGCCTATCATCGTATTGATGTTGGCTACTCAATCGTCGTCTCGGCACTGGATTTTCTGTCATCGTCACAGTGCACAACTTTGAAATTAAGGGTGGAGTTTTCATATAACATTTCCTTCATTAAGTAAACATTGACTGAGCTCTGGAGTCTCGTGGCCGCCCCTGCATCGTGCGCTGCCTGCCTTCCTCCCATCAATGATTTCCCGGCGATGCTGCAGTGTCGCTGCCGCCCAGAGGAGATGTTAACTTCTGTGCATTAATTATGTGGAATATTTTGCCGGCGATGCTGTCGCTGCCGCCCAGAGGAGATGTTAACTTCAGTGCATTAATTATGTGGAATGTTTTGTTGCAATAGAGCGCAGTGCTGCCTGCAGTGATATGTTTGAATTTCTATGCAAAAAACATCAATATAATTAATATGTTAGAAAATTGATAAATGAAGAAGATTAGGGAAACTATCACGTCACGCTTCATTTTCGTCGATATAATCTGCATTCAGATTGAATTTACATCATTAAGTCGTACTGCTGTGTAATTATAAAAGAAAACCGCTTCAAAAACATGCCAGTGTTAACAAATTTGGCAGCCTTCTAGTAGTATGCAAATTATTTCCTTTTATAAATTTCTCCAGCTTATCTTCAAAAACACAGCCTTCACACACACGTCGACAGACGAATTTCGCACGACGCGGCGACAGGCGAATTTCTTACCTCTAATTAATAGAAGCTTGCATAAACGCTTCCCAATAATGTGCATTTCTCATCGTCTTTTGTGAGAAGCACTTCAGCCATGCGCTTGCGAAACATAAACCGGAGAATTCCCAGTGAGAAAAATCGATTATTTTCGCTTCACGATTTTCTCATGTTCAAGTTAAATGTTTACGTTTGAATTATGAGGCAAATTTTAAATAAATATTGGATAGATTTGAAAATTTAATTAAAATACCATGATTGAAGATAAAATTACTTCCTTAACTATTATATGACTGATTTTCCACCCATACTTTATACATTTATGTAGATCAACATGGGGCAGCGAACCCACTGCGGGTCATGGGTCCATAGCGGGTTTCTCGCTAAGTATGTGTTCTCTAGTATGTGTCTAAGTCCGTGTTCTCTATCCGCCGGTGGACAGTTTCATTGGGATGAAATTTACGGATTTACGTTTTGCTAAGTGTTTGCGTTATTAAGTTATTTGTGAATAACTGTTTTAGCCCAGCTAAAAATTTTTTTGCTGCTAATTAAAACTGTTTTCGATTACTGTATATGAAGCTTTTGAAATTACTGTGAATTATATTTTGAAATTAATGTTTATAGGGATAATTTTGAGAATAAGTTTAGACTATTAGCTTTCATAATAAAATGTTGACACGATATAAATTGAAATGATACCTATTGGAGCAACGGGCCCATGTGTGTCACGGGGCAATTCCGTGTGGACGCGTGCGATTTGCTGTGCGAGGGTCAGGCCTTTCTCCCTGTGAGTCGCGTTGCTTGCACATTAAAAAAAAAGCGCCCATGGTGAAGTCTTGTGTTACACATCATTAGATTTGTTTCAATGACCTTTTCAAAACTATGACTAGCTTTTTGAATTACAAATTACACTTCATATTGCATGATTTTTTGTTTTGCCGCCTCAAGGCAGCAGGTTTAGTTTCTAGTTATGCGTATTTATGACCCTTTACCGAGTTATTGACTCTTGCCTTGCCTAAAGTTGATTTCAGTCAACACCAATGAGCCAAAAGTCTATGAGTTTTTATGGTATTGGCTGAAATCACGATTAGGTGCGAATTCTCTGCACATAATTTCTGGATTATGGTCGAAACTGGAATGAAGTTTTTTTCTGATCAACTAAATAAATTTTTTCTAGTCAAGGATACATTTTTTCATGTCAAGGACGAATTTTATGTCGCAAGGATATATTTTTCAGGTCAAGGATATATATTTTTATGTCAATGAAATATTTTTCTTTACATCAGTGATAGATTTTCTATGCCAAGAGTATTTTTTTCAAGTTAAGGATTTGATTTTTTGAGTTGTTAATAAATAAATGAATGTCATGAATTTTATAAAATTTTTCTTATTTTTAACTGTAAAGTGTTGTTTTATCAGTTTTAAACGAAAAGTATGCGATTGTGGTAAAGGGACCAAGGGTGGGCGCCTTGCCCCAAGCGCATGGGCCCATTGCCCCAGCTAGGGGTGGGGCAATGGGCCCATTTTGACACTTTTTACACAATAGTGTTTCATTAAAAATTGAATAACTCTATAGGCGTCTAATTCACATCATACATTCCTCATTAGTCGTACCTTTAAACACATCAAAGAGCCACCTCGTATCAATTTAAACTTCATCAAAAATTTAGTTTGAAAAAAGGAGGGGGCGCGCTGCCCCATGTTGCCCTATTAGAGTGACTAGACAAACAGAACCTGAAAATTATTGAAAAGGAAATTAAGTGTTAAGTGTGAAGAGATAAGACATGAAACTACAATAAATCTGGCTTTGTGCAAGTGACGTGTAAAAGACATAAATAAAATAATTTCAGTTCTAATTGAAGTTTGTGTTAAAATATTGCATTATCCTGCGTAAAGAAATTAGCTCTATTCAAGGTAAAGAATAACTGCAAAATAACCATTAAGTTTCCATTAAATAAAGTTGAATGTATCTTTTATCCGAATTGCAATGCATGAGGTTGCAATATATGCCATGTTGCAATGCATCTTATTAAATTTTGAATCGTGAAAAAATAGGTGATTGATTTTCATTCTAATCGTCATTGACCGTAAACCCAATTTAATATGCATCCGCTGATCAGAATTTTTGAAATATTCTGATTCCAAGAAACATTCTTCATGAATTAAACGGAACCCAGTACGCCGTCCAGCATCTGGAGATTTACATAAATTGTGGAGCATTAAATGGACGCAGATGCGTGTGGCCTGGTTTGTACACCAACATTAGTAGCCGTGCTGTTTGTTGTAACACAAATGCTGACATCAAACCTGCAATAAAAGTCGTTGAGAAACGATCAGTCTTCAAAGACACAGTACTGTGCCCCGAGATCATAGTTCTCCTCTGTATCGCATTACGATGAGCTGTCGGTACAGTCAGCGTGGAAACATCTGCTAAATATTTACTAAATTCTTGGTACTTCACGAGAACAACTGGGCGTATTGTGAGCTCTGTGATCCTGAATGGAAACTTTCGTAAACACCGGAAAAAGTTAGCTGGAAATGAGCAATAAAAATAAATTTATCGATAAAATCCCCATTAACAAAGTGTTTCAGCATAGAGGATTGTATGTATGCGATTATTTTTAGCACTGCTAAACCTGCACAATTTATAGGATTTGAACAAAAATTCTACTTGCGAGCGTATTTCAGAATGGTTTAGAGATAAATTGGAATCCTTCAGTCATGAGACTAGCGTCTTTCGCAACGTTATCCGCATTGAAGCATTCAAGGCGAACATTTACCAGATTTCTAACATGCACTTATTTTACTTTGAATCCACTTTCGAGCCACACAAGTACAGGATAGATTCCAAGATTGATTGAACATGTCCAGCAATCAATTCCATTCATGGAAACACGTGCACTAATCGGAAGACATAAACCAAACATGTTTTCGTGGTGCAGCTGCCGAATGCAGTAGAAATTGACTCTATTACAGCGAGAGTTTTCGCATGTTAGTAAATTGGACTCATCGGTATAAATATTTGTTGTTCACAAGTAGAGTAATTCCGGTTTATTTTCAAGATCGCATACGGCTATATGAACGGCTCTATGGAATACGGATCTATATGAACGGCAGTAAACATTAGTTTTAGTTGATTTCTTCACACAATTAAATGACTGTATTTAAAGAAGACCCATCACCTGAACTTATATAGTGGTGACGTCTAATTGTGAGTCGCTACTGTCAACACAGAGTTGTGTGCCTTTCTAAAGAACCGAGAGAACATTATCAGGATATCTAAACATGAGATAACCTTCAGTCATTTTTGTACTTTTATATAATGGAAGGGCAAAATTAACTAGGATTGGCAACGTTCCAGGCTGAAGTAAAAAAGGTAAATTACGTAGTTCTTGGTAATTGCGAAACAAGTCAGTTGTCATTGCTTTGTCACGAATACATTACTTGTAGAAAACTAGCGATCATTTGATTATTCCCAATCCCCGTACTGATGATGGACTGTCCGGGGATATCGAGACTACGTTCCCTTGAGCGACCCAGTGACCCACATCTTAGACGATCTGATAATTCAGTTTCTTTCAACAATATTTTTCTCTGTCAAAGAAGCGGCTTGAAATCAATCATGTTTGGCTTATCTGCAAGTGAAATGAGCCCGACTCGATAATTGCCGGTTGATGCGAACAAGGCAAACTTTAATGAATTAATGTGGACGCGAGGTTGTGTGATTGTGAAATGTACTCCGGTGGTTCGTCCTTCAACGTAATACTTTATGCTCGCTGACTCGTTTCTACAGCGCATGATGCATGAGGAATTCTCTTTTAGGACCTCTTAATTGAAGGAAACTAATAACATTCAGAATTAACGTAAATAAACACAACTATGCGAATACCTCATGTAGCAGGCGCTACATCGAAAGAGCGCGACTCAGATTTTATACAATTTTCAGTGATTAACATTTCTCATAGAATCTGGTCGTAAAATAACCAAAGCAATTTTGTTCCTCACATTGGTGCCAAATAATTATTAGTTAACATAAATTAAATTAATTTTTAATTCACGAAAAATTGCACGCTAATATCACCACGTGAATACACATAGCTTCTTGAAAGATTTGTTCATTAAAAAGAATGTTCGCGCTCGATAAATTTCTCACAAATATAAAGGATTTCATGCATCTAGTAATAATTTTCTGTGCACTTTAATCCAAACAAAAGTGATTTTAATTATGACACGTTCTTAAAATATCGATAAATTTGTTGCTAATTTAACACGATTACCCGCAGGGGAATAATTCACCAGAGAATAGGGGGCTAAATTGGTGTACTTGAGAAAAAAATTAGGTGGAACACCAATTCAAATCAATGAAGTCCGTTCAGTAGTTCATTTTGATGAACTTTTTTCCATCTTAAATCAATTGAAGGCGTGGAAAATCCCCGACCTGTCACGCGGATTGCCAACACGCGTGACTTTTCTTAGATGCATGCAATTAAAGACTCGTTCTGTCTGGCATTTCAATTTTTGTTTCTGTTTCAAGCATGACCTTAGCAGGGCTAATTTGCATTCTAGGCATTAATTATTTCTCCAGTGTCTTGTCTGCAATACTTTTGTAAGAAAACGTATCCTTATTACCATTTTTTTACAATTTGAAGCAGCTATTTAATTTAACGTCGAAGCGTAGAAATACTATTTACGTGTAGATAAAAGTATTTCCTACAAATAACGCCGAATGGTAACAATTGAATATCTTTATGGAGCTCGCGCAACTGGATGTAAATTCATCAGTTGGAATATTCTATAGCAAAGAATTTTTCATGTAAATTTTTTAATTAAACAAAGTTCAATAACTCGTAGAATTGGCAGCCAGTTCAGGTAAGCTATTCAATAGTGCAGTCTACTAAAACTATGTGGAGTGAAATGAATATGCGTCTGTCTACCTTAGAACAGCTGCGACCATTTTTTCCCTGGAATTGAGGATGCTTGAAAGTAAAAGAAGTTACGCATGTTATATTTAAGTAATCTTGTTCGCTAACATAATTTCAGCCGATAATTTTATTCTTGGTTTGAACAATACAAAGGAAACATAAATATAGAAAACTTCATTTCTTCCCCTGTTCAATATATTTTTTCGTTTTATAAACAATGCATATTTTCGAGTATTCAGCCAAAAATAAGTACTCTGTGAAAATTTGAACAAAATACTATAAAGGTATGATTTTAAATGCCAATTTGATTTAAGATGTGATAATCCTACACTTTGAACAAGAGAAATAATACAATACCTAAAGATTCGTTTCTCAGGAATTTTCAAGAATTTTCCTACACGCAATATTTTAAGCTTATAAAGTTATAAGTACTCCCGAAAAATGTTGCAAACGTTACTCGGTTACCGGCAAATTACCTTTTGCATCTCACAATTTCGCGATTTTACCGCTCTGATAACTTCGCGTTTCCGCATCCAGTACCATGCAGGGTTGCTAGGTGGCCTTTTATTCGCGGACAAAAAGGCCAAAAAAGGCCTATACCTCAATATATACTAGTATATTTGTAGGTTCCGGTATAAAAATGTCATTTTCCTTTTTTCTAAACATTTTACCTGTAAAATTTAATAAGGGAGTACAGCTATCTTAAATTTTAGCCGGCCAACGCAATTGGAAAAACTATATCGCGGAATTTGTCCGAAAAAAATACCATCTGGGAACCTTGTCCAGTACGGTGAGCGATGGCACTCGATCGTAATCATTAAAGTTAAAGCGTGCTGCAATATTGGACCAACAGCCCAATCGCAGTTAAAAGGAACTTCATTTTCTCATATTATCGTATATGACGTCATCACTGAGTAAACGACCCACTTTTTTTAAGAATTTGAGCGACAAATTTATTTCTTGAGGCCGAGAGAACGACTTTGTCTTCACCTCGCTGTCAAAACCTTACAAATGATTTCATTTAACGATATATGAGGAAAAATTTTCTTGTGTGATCGCTTTACGAGAATATTTCAGAGATTCCTGTTCACGTATTTAAATAGTTAAACTATATTTTAAGGTATAAATTTATTTAGTTTAGTCAACATCAACCCGTTCGCACAAAAAAGCAATCAATACAATTGAATCCAATATACCCTAGTATTACCTTACATCCATAAGAAATGTTCGTATCTAATTAACGGATAACTTGCAGCCTTCGATCTCGGACGCAGGTAGTAAGGAGACAGGTGGAGGCCGCAGCCTGGGGCTCATGGCAGTGATGGATGCCAGACGAGTGACACCGACCATTGAATGATATTAGGTGAGGCAAATCATAAATAAGCAAATGAGGGTTATCACTTATATAGCTGGCCATCGTCGCGGTATTGAGCGTTACTTACATGCCCAACAGCGTAGTATATATCCGAAAACGGCTGCGACTGTGCATGTATAAACATACTACAACACGTAGTATGTATATATCCGAAAAGTCTGCGGCTGTGTTGCCCATTTACCTAACAACCGTCGCTGTTGTAGAAGTACATATATACCGGTCAAAATCAACCAAGTTGTGGGGATCGCCTGCCGAAGACTACCACTGCCTTGGATGTAATGGACTATCATGATTCCTGTTTCCGGAACGTAGCCTTCAACACTTCCGGACAATCACATCTAGGCCATGCGTCGAACCAGCCCTCGGTTGAACGGCCACTCGTCGAGGGACGATAAGTTTCGGAACATTACTATGCTATCTGAAATCTAACCTCAGATGCGGTGAACGTAAAAGTACGTAATTTAACGATGTCCGGAAGTCATATTCGATCCGCGGTCTGGTGAGGCACGGCAGGTTTTATGCAAGGCCGGAGGAGGACAGAGTAGAGTGGTTCACGGCTAATTGATGGATGTTCGGAGAGATCCAATTAAGGCGTTCGATTCAGGGCTTATTACTTAGTGCACAAAATTGGTGGTGCACGGCTGCGCTCCCGTTGCCGGAGCTATATACCAACATACCTGGCAACTGTTCCGTTCGTGCATGACTGCTAAAGAATCACGTTGTGTTATTGACCCATTAGGACTTACTCGGTGTGTGGGAATATTTTACGGTATGAAACTAAGAACCTTTCAATTTAGTTTTCGACCTCCATCAAATGAACGATGCCATGATAACCAAGTCATCATACGATGGAATTCCCTCCAAGTGCCCCTGTTTAAAAATTCATCGAAATGGCATTCAAATCTCGCCCGTCGATCACAAGCTAATATTCTATCAATATTCACTTGCATTGAAACATATAACGCTGTATAGAAACGCGGTGATACACGTAATTTATTAGCAAAAAAGTTATTGTATAATTTATGCTTTAATTTCCCTCTGACGTGATCATGCGTATGCTTTCATTGTACTTTTTTATCCTTATTTATGATTTTGCCATAAAGATAAGCGGATCAATTAGTCGTGCGTATTATCGTGTTAGACATACCCTTGTCAATTCAGTGAGGCTATGATGAGTGATAATGAACATTATCATTTAAGTCAGCTCCTAATATAAATCTATCCTGCTTTCACTGTCATATTCCACATTGCCAGTTTACTGACTATCACTAGTATGAAATTTGAGCTTTACTGGTTTGGGTGCTCGTAGAAAAACCCTAAAACAAAAATTTCGGCTGGAAAGATTCAAAAGCAACGAAGTAAATGTTGTAAGAAATTAAACGGGAAGATTTCATTGATGGCTTGGGCTAAAGTAAACATGCGGTTTCTGTTTTTGTTTATTTTTACATTTGAAGTTTGTTTCACAAGTATTATTTCGTTCGTTTATAAAGTTTCAGTCTCCCTATGTTTCATTATCAACTGGGTCAGTCCTGCGATCATTGATTTAATTTCAGGGATTAATGTTGGCATGATATTTCATAATCATTTTGATTCTAAACTCTGCTAAACTGCTGTTACGATTCTTTTTCCGTTACTATCGTTAACTCATATGTATTATCTATATCTCTACGTTAGATTTTCACAAATTAAATTCATGAAAAACTTTTTCCCGCTTTTCCTATTCTCATCCTAGCATTTTATGTGCAACATGGTTGAAAACGATTAGTGCGTGAGGCAGCTCTATATGGAGGGTTTTCCCACATCATTTTTTGGGGGGTATTAAGACGACTACATTATTTTTTTTTGTTCTTATCGTTATATGGTACATCAATTGATTGTTTTTCAAGTAATAAAGCTTCATAATTTGAAGTTAACGCCCCATCGCAATTCACGATAATTTGCCTCTTCGCTCGTATACAAGAAAGTTCTTTAAAACTGAACATAATTGAGGATAATATTAGAGCGCGGCGCTTACTACTCCTATTGGTGCGTTGCCTGCACTCGAGGAGGGCAAGCGTTTAATCACGTCTATAAACCGTTGCCCCATTAATCGCCGTGACATTGCTTCTGGCGTTTATAGGATCGAAACAAAATTCATAGCCAAAAAAATTGTATTGAACCACGATTACAGGAAAATTCCGAAGTACCACAAATTACACGAGGTAAGTACGTAATTATGATCCACGTTAGTTAACATTAAAAAAAAATTAAAAATGTTATGACGGGATTAAATTGTGTATCGATAAATGATTTATTTTTTGGTACGTTATTCCGAGAAGAAACGTTTTTTATCCCCATTCAGCAAAAAAATTAATATTTAATTTTTATTATGGTTATTCCTGTGTGAATCAACCTTTTTTCATTCGCTAAAATATATTTTCGGCAATTTTTGCTCTGTGTCAGGGATGGAACCTACATATTCAAAAAAATGTACATAAAATGTGGAAGATTATGATGTATATATATGTTTGGAGCAAACACGCTTATTGCACAGTTTATTATCACAGAGAATAACAATTAGCATAACAATTAAATAAGTAAATGTTAGAACAGTTGTCTGATCATTGAAGTTGGATTGCTATAATTCCGCATTCGCAGAGAAAAGTGCTTCTCAGAAAACATTGAACAAAATCCCTTGAGACCGACCATTCAACTTTAGCCTAAATCATCAACGAAATTATTTCATCCCACGGTTAAGTCGGGGCCCATAGAGCACCGTTATCACGAGAATAGAGAACTCGAACACAATATACCAGCGGTCACAAGCCAACGGTTAGTGGGCGCTATAATTACTTCAATGACAACACCAAAATGTTCCGTTGCCGGACATTTTGGTTGAAGGTGATGAAAGTCCCAATCTGTAATGAAGGCGAACAGGAAGGTAATTGGTCGCTCCTCGAGGTCATTATCATCAGCAATTGCTGAGTAACAATGATGCGTCGCACCCAAACCTTCTGATGCCGCCAGATAGACTCGCTGGAGTGACACGCGCGTCCATGTAGCCTGGATACGAGCTGTACCTGGTGCGGCCTTTGTGATGAATAACTTGCTCCATATATTACGGTGCAATGCCACTGTTCTGTGGGCTGCGTTAAATAATACTTTAATAATTCTCCTTATAGCTTTCAATCGTGGCGATTGCGTCATTTCCAGCCGATTGCCATCCTACGGCGCCATTGCAACAGCTACGAGGAAATGAGCAGATATAACGGAATCCTTAATTTTAAAACTAATTGATATGCTACAGTAGCTTGGTTCATTCTAGAAAACTTTGCTAATATACCCAATAGCTTTTTAGAAACATCACCATATGAATAGAATACTCTATTTTTTAGGATTAGTTGATGGTATTTTCGAGGGGCGGTTAAACTTTTCTGTGGTGTGAGAATGCAAAGCCAGTGCGAAGGATATATGCTTACGTGAGAGCAATCAAATTCATTCTATGAACATGGTAAAGCCCTTCAATTGCCAACAATAATGTTTCTAAAGCATTTTAGCCGTGCTATAGTTGATGAATTGCATTCTCGAGCTAAGTTATGCGTTTTCATTTGAATAGGAATTTAAGTAAGAACTTTGAGAAAAATTGCGAATAGGATAGAAGTAGCTGTACTACATCTACTAGGAAAAAAGCAGATAATCACGAAAATGCAAAGATGATTTACGCGTAAGCTTCTTTTATGATAGAAATAAAATTTTTAATTTTAGAAAATATGAAGACATTTTAATCATTATCTTGATTACTCTTGCCTGTTAAAATGATATACCTTCATTTATTTGAAGAAATATAAGGCATATAATTTTAATTATTTACCTTTATGGCAAATAATTTTTGTAACATAGTTCATCTAGAATATTGCGGAGTTTGTGCACGTATTTCTATAACAGAATTCCAAGTTTCTAGAGTTCCTAGCTTCTTGAGTTCCTTGCTTCTATTGTAGTAACAGAATTCCTTGCTTCTAGAGCTTCTAGAAGTTAAACGGCTGCTAGAAGACAAAAATAATTTCAGTAAGTTCATAACTGCTAAGAAAACAGCTTCACCTCGAAATATCGTACTGCGCACTTGTGATACATGGTCCTGATGCTGAGAGTTAGACTAAAGGAATTATCAGATATACAGTGACCGCATGAACCGCAGCCCTGCTTGTGAGCAATGATTTGCAACGAAGAACATTTTGTTGCGATAGAGACGCGGCAACATCTTACTGCAGAAACATGAAATGAGCTGCGAAAACCTATACTTGCATTCCCAGACAAAGCTCATATATAGATGTAATTTTTTGGCTTACTGTTCAGAATTTATATTCTTCTTACGTTCGTAAGTCTTTCTTATTCAGAGATGGAAATTATCCATTATAATTTAATGGAGTTTATTCAAAAGATGTTGGGAATGAGAAGTTGTCGGCTGACCCGAGATGGTTAGGGTTAATAAGTATTGATATCTGTCATCATCTCTTTAACACTTTAACACGCCTCGTAAGGCCGACAGAAGATAGGTTCTGATATGTCGGTTTGATAGCACCCACTTACCTACTCGAGTTATCATCAGCTGGGTAACATCGAATAATTAATTATCTCAACCGAACGCTACCCTAGAATTTTTTCGTCGAATTAAAAAAAAGTCCAATTCATAAGATGTACAGAACTCCTCGTATCGTATCGAGTTAATCTTTGTTTTATTATTGTTACTTTTGGATGAAGCACGTAATCATGATTCTCGTTGTGCCGTACGAAAGCAAAATGACAAACCTTGTAATAGCCAACTGCTTACATACAGAATTCAATTTTAGAATACTTTTAATTCAATGTTCTCCATCCGTGTTTTAATGATGACAGAAAGTAACAATGCTGAATCAAATTATTATACATTTATCTCACTTTCGACGATAGTATATACGAGTATTAAGGAATAATGCTTTCATTATAACGTTATAATGTGGAGGCCTTGCCAGTCTAACTGCAGTAAACTCGATCAATGCACGGTCTGGCAAGGCTCAAATTGCCCTATGTAGTAAAGCTCCAAAAAGTAGTTACTAATTTGAAAGCTCGCAAAATCTGTCGGAGCTTGAAACCTTTTTATGCAAGACTTTAATGGGCGACAAATTCAATTGAGAGTTGCTGATATGGCTTATGGCCGTCATGACGCTCGTGCTTCACACTAATACTTTGCTATTGATTAAAAAAAATATTATCATTAAGAGGAGGAGGTACTCTACAGTAGAGCGCCAACTTTTCATTAATATACTATAAAAAAGTTCAGACGGCGGGTGCTATAATTTCTTCAGGGCCGCACACACGGGATGTGCATTAATATTATTGTGCTATGAAGGTAAAGTAAGCTGAGGGAAACCAGCGCAGGCTTCTAAGAACTATATTATAGATGTATGGTTAGATGCAATGTAGATGTAATGGTTATGTAATGCTTTATAAACTCTGCAATGTGTGCTTAAATCCACAAATACAAAAGCTAATTCAGAAATCAACTCATCAAATCTCTAAAATGTTTCTTTTGTAACATATCAAATGAAATGTGGTTATAAGAAAGCAGAGCAGGGTTATGGGAAACAACAGCAACTTAATAAACTTTTTATATGCCCTGAAATCTCGTTTTCTTGCTCAACTCTTGGCTCTTGAATCCCATCTGACGACCTGAGCATGTATTTCGTTTGGTTGATAAATGCGTCGCTCCATGTAACGTGACAAAAGCAAAAATGTCTTGCGGCTCTCCCACGATGTGTATTGTTTTATCAGTGTTCCGTATACTTCCTAAAAATGATAACAATAAAAAATGCAATAGAAACAATGGAACCAAGTATTCATTCTAAGCTTTTACATTAGACGCCAAAATTTCAGAACAGTAACGCCGATGATATAAAAAGTGCTATCTTATCGGCCATATATGTCAAAATTTTCGTCACGACATTCTTGTAGAATCTCATAAAATAATAACATTATTAAACATAATTTTATTATTTAATTTGCTTTGCCCACTAATTATGTTAGCATACATGAATGAGTCTGTGACTGATATCTAATAACATTTTAATCTAAAAGCTCTTGTTCTGCATGCTGGTGTAAAGTTATCTGCGTGACGCGCTTCAATCATGCGGGAACCTGAACAAGATTGTACTCTTAATTAGTACTTCCCTTATATTTATTTCTATTCGAATCTTTGGGCAAAATAACCAAACATACTAGGAACCTGAAATTGTCAGTTTTTTACAGTGCAGAAGTCGTGAAATTTAATGAGAAAAGATTTATCTGCTGATTCTAGAAGTTAAAAAATGTGTCTGAAGCAATAAGAGGAAGGAATGAAGATGTTGAATAAAGTGAATGCGGACAAATAGAAACGAACAGAAAGAGAAATAAAAAGCGGACAAATAGAAAAAATACGGACGCCCACAAGCGTTTTTAATGAAACCCTAATTTCACTGATACCGTTCGGGAAACCAGGTCCATCATCAGTTAAAAAATTAGAGATAATAAGTGCGAAAAAAACGATCATAACTCGATTTCTTGTTAAAAGTAAACACCGGATGATTCATCCAATATATAGCTGGAAAGCAAATAATGATTAATACTAGTAATAATTACTTGAACATCGCTGTCACTTGAGACATGTTTTCTCGACTATCTTCCCTATCAAAATTTGGATGCCTGTCAGCCGCTGGCTCAGGGTCGCCCCAAATTCTTTTTACGGTGTAAATTAGAAGCTCTATGTCCGCTTTAGGTTCCGGTTGCCGGAGCGAAATAAGCGCCGAAAGAGAATCTTGTGAAATACCCGTCGAGCTTGGGGCGATCGTGGGGCGCGCGAGCTCCTGTTTATTAGACTACAATGATGGACGGTCATCAGTGCATGAAGGACCCATGATGGTCCACAAACTCCCGGTGATGTATCGATTGCAGTCCATGACTATAGGCCTCTCTCGCAAATGACAAAATTCTCGCCCACTCACCACACCAGCAGTGCTTCGCAGAGATGCTATGAGCGGTTATTCGCGGTCTTTCTCATTTGTTCAAGCTTAGAACAAGGGAACTAACACTGATCATTAATTTTGGTCTGAAATATCGTGTAAGACTTCATTAAAATCCATAACAATAGAACTCACTGAGTTTCCTTCTGAGCATATATTCCATGGAAGCCGGAATTGACGTTTCCAGTTCATCCTGTTATGGCTAAGCGTGACTAGTCAATCACACTCCAATAATCACAAGTCGGCCGTGTCCCCAGGCGAGGCGCTTATCAATAGGTGGTCCACGGATATCGATGGTTTAGACCAATTTTGTTATAGGAATTGTGCCTCCAACCCTGATACAAATGGTGATTACAGTTTTTAAATGGATATTTCGCAGGGAAAACGGCAGACGTGGTTCGTCCTCGAATGTAGAATGATCCTTAGGAGTCGTATTTTAAATTAAGGGCTTTTGACTACGAAATTGTGATGAGTATTCCGGCTTTGTAGTAATCCGGCTGCCTTTCGCCCGTCGGTCATCGTATTCGATAATGCTACCACATTTGTTTTGCTAGGAGACATTGCAAAGAAAATCACACTCAAGATTCATAAGCTGCTGCTATTTCACTTTGCCCTCAACAAATACATAACAGAAATTTCAATTTTTTACTGTGAAGACATTATGATAACGAGCGAAATGACTGAATCCCTCTCGCAACATTCGCTATGTGACTGGTCTAAATGAATGACGCTGAACTGTGCCGCCGAGCGTCGTGAAGGTAAACTTTGAGTAAAACCATGAGATGTTTTCGCCCGCTCCGTGAGTAATATGAACAAAAGATCTTAGCACTAGCTTTTATCACTCATAATTATGGCTATTGAAAATTTTAAATTTTTCTACTAATTTGAGAGTTTTTAAGCTGATAATTGGTATCAGAAAAAGTCGCCTCATTCCTTATTCGGCGAAAGGATCGGTTGGAACTCGAGTCTGCGTCAAGGAGGGTTTGAAGGATTTCCAAGAGGTGCAGTTTAAATCTACCCGGACCCTAGAAATCAATAATTGATTAGAAATGCATTAATATCGTTTAGCCCAATTGGAAGGGTGGAGCAGATATGGAACTCTTTCATTTAAGATCGGGCAGGCTTAATGAGCCTAGAAGGTATTTATAACGATTATAATTGTTGCTATGCGACGAGAGGCGAGGTCTTAATAATTAAAACATTTTATTACAATTTCATTTATTTCTGTCTTATTGCGGTCAATTCTCTTTAATAAAGATTCATGGTAACCGAGTGTGCTGACATGCAGCCCTGCAGAGAATGGGAAGAAGGCATCGTTCTAAGATGCATTATCATCTGCATTGGAAACAGTAAATTTGCATCTACCCTTCAAGTGTCCAGCAATTGTGTTTTTCTCCCTGAACCATAATGAGCAAAGTCAGTCCACGAAGATATTGGTATAGGTGACACGAAGTGGGCGGTCTGGCGGAGAAGCTACAAGGTAGTTGCTTCTCCTCACACGACGCTTCCAAGCCATGTCAGATCACACCTGCGACGCGCAAATTTCCCGCACCACCATAAGTCATTGCCTCAAGACGCCGGCGTTAATTCCTCTGACGGCGCCAAATCGCCACTGCAAGATTGATGCGAGTCTGGCTCAGGAGGTGGAAGACGAGGGCTGCGTGTGGCTGCGGTAATTCAAAGATTAATGATGGGCTCGGGACGAGTTCATGGACTCGTCAGGCAAAGTCAATTATTATCAACATCTTATAATAGAGTTAACCGATTGATTTATTGTTGTTTGTGGTAATGGTAATGAAAGACAAATTATTCTCTTTAATATTTACTGAAATATTTCAAGAAGAAATTATGACTCAAAGAAACAACTGTAAGATTGCATCGATGGTTGTAGCAAGAAATTCGTCTTAATACAAAGATTAGTTTCGATCAAGGTTCGGGTAGTTTCCGCCTTCCATCAGATTGAGCAGTAATAACGTGTACATAGTGATGCGTATACGCAGTGCAAGCAATTCAAGCCAGATTTGGTCATAATGCGATTGATATTGGACAAGGCTGACCCATTCAAGTCGGTATTTTTAAAAATTAGTAGCAACATGCGATTAGTAAAATTTAGTAATAATTAATGATTAGTAAAGTGTACTTTATTATCATTATTTGATTAGTAAATTAAAATTTATTATTGTTTGATTAATTAAGTTTGATATCTATACAAATTAGTAAAGTTCAAGATTTAATTATATGGGCCATTCATGAGAAGTAATAAATCGTGCAATGGCGATAAAGATGATTCAATCTGATTTAATAGAATAAATTAGCACAAGAAGCGAAGGTGTGACCATCGGATGTCTGTTATTCGGGCAATTTTGTTCAGAAATGCAACGAGCACGTAACTAAACTATTTATTATTTAGCGCGGCAAATTTTATCTATCATTTATAACTTGGAAAATAATGCAAAATTCAATTTATTATTTCTAATACAATGACGCTGCATTGTCTACGTACGATACCTATATAATTCAATACATTTTTCAGTCTGTGATTTAAAGGTTTGTCAAATATTTCAATGAAACATATCCCTCAGAACGGCTGATAGTGTTGTAGCGGTGGGTGATTCACTGCATGATGTGCATCAAATAATGCAAATCCTAATGCAAATATTCTCAAATGCAACGCTGTAAATGAATCAAACATGATGAACTGCAGTGCGAAAAGAGACAATAAATGAAGCGGTCATAGCGGCCCACCGGCAGGGACGGTATAGCCATGCTACTGCTGCCGCTGCGGTGCCCCGCGTACGGCGTCAACTGGGACGAGAAACACCGCAACGCGACCGTAAATATGGCGCGTACGGCGTCAACTGGGACGAGAAACACCGCAACGCGACCGTAAATATGGCGCGTACGGCGTCAAC
>NW_025930905.1:55390-63619 GCF_000764305.2 Hyalella azteca
CGTCAACTGGGACGAGAAACACCGCAACGCGACCGTAAATATGGCGCGTACGGCGTCAACTGGGACGAGAAACACCGCAACGCGACCGTAAATATGGCGCGTACGGCGTCAACTGGGACGAGAAACACCGCAACGCGACCGTAAATATGGCGCGTTGGGCGGCATGACGCAGCCCATCACTGCGTTCTTCGCCAAATATAGTTTTTATGGCTATAACAAAATATTTTAATTTTATATTAATAGGATTCACAATATTTATAATATTATGAGAATTGCTTTCAAATTTTTGTAAGTTACAGGAGGCTGCGTCCAATCGCTCATGCATAATGTCTTGGTTACGATGGGAAATAAAGGGCCAATAAGATTAATAAATGAAAACTATAATAATAAAAAAACTACAAATTCAAATATATACGAGAGTATAACCGCATGTTCTCTTTGCTTTTGTTATTTATTTACTTTGTACTCAAGATTCGCAGCTTTTCTGAAATACATACACAAATTGAGAACTTGTATTAACTTAACCCTACCTGCATTGCAAAACGTGACAAGTAAATAATTGACCGAAAAACAAAAATATTCGTGATCATCTATAGCCTAATCGACTAAGAAGAGTAACGCAAGATGAACAGATCGAATACCAAACACGTCCCTCCGTGGTGGATATATAAACAATTAATAAGTACATCGCATGCCTCCACGAGGTCTCGGTTAAATTGACTTAAAACACCAAATTAAAATTAACACGTATCCTAACTTTAATGGAAACCAATTATTGCACTGCGTTCCCTAGCAATAAGGATAAAAGTATACTAAAAAACAGTTTTACAAAGTTTCGTTTAAGTTGAATTCGGGGAAATTTTCAGAATTCCAGAACATAGTAGATATTGAGCCCATTTCTGACAATGAATAAATGCGTATGAATATAATGAAACAAGTTAATTTCATTTGTATTGCCAAGCAACGTAGAAGTACCTCATAATGAATAGTTAGGTTATGTTTTCATGCAATGCCAATACTATCATGAATAAAACATACTCTCCCGTTCTCTGGCTCGAAGCACCAAAGTTTGGGCATCCAACCCACAATTCTGGTGGTGAGGCGAGACGGACAAATTAGGGAGGCCGTGGTGGCCATTACTTGGTAGAATTATTGCATAATTGATCGGCTTCAGTGACGGCCGACCTTACTTAAAAATTCATACCCAGTGATAAATTTCATTGAAATAAATGCTACTCAGTGATAAATCTTAGTGAAATTAGCACTACTGAAGGATAAATTAAAGCAAGATCAAGTCCACTTGTCATTTAGATTCAATGGAGGAGCATCACTTAGAGTTGTGATGCAGCATTATTGCAAGGGAGGCTCGTGTATCACTGGTGGTCCACAGACTGATCTATTGCTCAGTAATTTGCTGTAGATAGCTGTGTCATGCGAGAGAAATTGACGAGGAAGGAACAGTAAAGAAACACGTATGAGAAAAAACATAAATGGGAAAATTTATTAAAATAATTTTATCATGATTGTTGTCTGCACTTTACGATCGTCAACCATGGTAATGAGAAATTCGATAATTTTGTTCGATGGTAGATCTGTTTACGAAACATTCCTTAGTACGTGGTAAAACTTTGTTTGTGTGCAGAAAGAGTTATTTGTGTATATTTCCAGGGCATCAAATTTCATTGTTTTCGACAAATTCCTCATCCCTGATTTAATCGCTAAACTGTCGTAAGCTGGACAAGTAGAGCAATGTTCTGGTCAGCTAAAGATAAAATGTAAAACAATCAGCCTTGCATGAAGCAAACAACTAAATAAATCTATCAAACCATAAATATTAACAATTATTTACACTGTTGATGAACAGTTTCCAGCCCAAAACCTTTCATCTCCCATCCCTCAAGTTATGGAACTGAGATCCTATCATTGCAACCTCAAGCAACGCTTCGGACTCCAGGCCGAGGCGCTCATGATGACATCCTTAGGAGCCATAAAATCCACTCATGAATCCTGATGAGCGGCTTAAGGAGGTGTTATAATCCCTGGCCTGAATTCTAATGAAGAGACTCATGCAAAGGACCACTTTATGGCATATCGTGCAGAGTCTCTGGCTAATGAGAATGTTAAGGGTACAATTTGTCTTGAGTACATCAGACCCTCCGCTCCCAGGTGATGGAAGCCTCATTCTCAACCCAGGAACTGGAGGCCTAATTGGCCAAGCTTGATGCCTTCTTTGCATCAAGCGGCTATATGAAGAAGCGCGGTCGCTCCTTGGTTTGCAGAAGTTGAAATTTCAATGACTGGATATACACTAACAAATAGACAGTCTTGAAAATTATTGTAACAAAATTTTTCATAAAAAATAAATACTTTTCTTTTGCAGCATGGCTTAAAAACGTATTTCGGCGTATTTCAATCAAATGGATCAATGTACTACTCGATCTGGCTAATGGACTCGATCACACAGCCTTCGCGAAAATTGAATACGAAATCGGCCCGTCTATAGTTAAATGAAATTTTTTTATTTTAACGGTATCACTAAAAGCAATATTGTTATGGAGGTAAAGAGAAAATTCACTGGCAACGCAAGTGCAAGATTTTCATTCAGTAAACAAAAAATGTATTTGCAACCGTTTACGCACCGCTTTATATGTATTGTTTCTCTGTTTTGCAGTTATTCACACATGATTTATAACCATTTATCATGTTCCCTGAAGCCCCTAAACTTAAACCGTTTAATGAAATCAATACCGGCGATACTTCCGAGATTTGAGTCATACAAAATATATGACCATCGAAGTCATATATTTTGACGAAGTTAAGTTAAGTTGGCTTAACTTCGTCATATATGTATGACAAAGTTGAACGTAATTTAACATATTACGCATAGAGTAGGATAATCAATCAAAGCATCGAGCATGTCGCTATAATTTACCACCGCCTGGGGCAGGACAAATATGGCCTGGCGGTAAACAAACAACAAGTCCGGTCTGGCCAAAGCAATATCATCGTTAAGATAGACATCAATGACACAATCTCAGATGGGATTGTTCCTTGCGGCCTGATGCTTAAGCACACGCAGAAGGTGTTGCTACTCTCACCTCTGGCAGTGTATGAAACTTGCTGTCTGGCATCAATTAACTTTAGACTGTTATCATCATTATATGTTGCCGACCCTATACCACCTATTGGGAAATTTAGAGCGTTCTTAGGTAATTGGTCGCACCTCGAGGTCATTATCATCAGCAATTGCTGAGTAACAATGATGCGTCGCACCCAAACCTTCTGATGCCGCCAGATAGACTCGCTGGAGTGACACGCGCGTCCATGTAGCCTGGATACGAGCTGTACTTGGACCGGGTGCGGCCTTTGTGATGAATAACTTGCTTCATATATTACGGTGCACTGCCACTGTTCTATGGGCTGCGTTAAATAATTTCAATAATTCTACTTTTAGCTTTCAATTGGGGCGATTACGTCATTTTCAGCCGATTGCCATCCTATACGGCGCATGCAAAAGTTAAGAGGCAATAAGCAGAGATAACGGCATTCTTAATTTTAAAACCAACATATGCCTCCATAGCCTGATCAATTCTTGAACACCATGTTAATCTTCAACTGTCTAGCTTATTAGAAACATCAGCATATGAATAGAATACTGCATTTTTAAGATTAGTTGGGAGGTTTTTTTCGAGGGGTGGTTGAACTTTTGAATGGTGTAGGAATACAAAGCCAGTGCGAAGGATATATGCTTATATGAGAGCAATCAAATTTCTCCTATGAACGTGCTAAAGCCCTTCAATCGCGAACCAAATTGTTTTTTTTTAAGCATTTTAACCGTGCTATGGTTGATGAATTTCATTCTCAAGTTATAAGTTATGCATTTTCATTTGAATAGGAATTTAAGTAAGAATTTTTGAAAAAAATTTTGAATAGGATAGAAGTAGCTGTACTACAGCTATTAGAAAAAAAATCCAAAGATGATTTGCTTGTAAGCTTCTTTTATGGTCGAAAGATAATTTGTAATTTAAGAAAATATGAAGACATTTCAATCATTATATTGATTAATCTTGTCTGTTAAAATTATATGCCTTCATTTTTTGAAGAAATAGATGGCATATAATTTTATTAATTTACCTTTTTTGCAAATAATTTTTGTAACGTTTTTTTGTCTAGAAATTTGGGAATGAGAAGTTTTCGGCTGACCCGAGATGGTTAGGGTTAATAAATATTGATTATTGTCTTCATCTCTTTAACACTTAACAAGCCTCGTAAGGCCGACAGGAGATAGGTTCTCATATGTCTGATTGATAGTATTTTACTTACCTGCGCGCGTTATTATCCACAAGGTAGCATAAAACAATTACTTCAACTGAACGCTACCCTAGAATTGTTTTGCCGAATTTGAAAAAATCAAATTTAAAAATAAGACGTAAAAAAGTCCTATTGTCGCAATGAGTTAATCTTTAATTTATTATTAATTCCTTTTGGATGAAGCGTAATCATGATTCTCGTTGTGCCGTACGAAAGCAAAATGGCAAACCTTGTAATAACCAACTGCTTATATACAGAATTCAATTTTAGAATAATTTTAATTCAATGTTCTTCATCCGTGTTCCACTGATGACAGAAAGGAACAATGCTGAATCAAATTATTATACATTTATCTCACTTTCGACGATAGTATATACGAGTGTTACGAAATGATGCTTTCATTATAACGTTATAATGTGGAGGCCTTGCCAGTCTAACTGCAGTAAACTCGATCAATGCACGGACTGGCAAGGCTCAAATTGCCCTATGTAGTATACCTGCAAAAAAGTAGCTACTAATTTGAAAGCTCGTAAAATCTGTCGGAGCTTGAAACCTTTTGATGCAAGACTTAAATGGGCGACAAATTCAATTGAGAGTTGCTGTTATGGCCTATATGGCCGACATGACGCTCGTGCTTCACACTGATATTTTGATCAAACTGATACTTTGCTATTGATTTACAAAATATTATCTTTAAAAGGAGGAGATACTCTACAGTAGAGGCCACATTTCATTAATATGCTATAAAAAAAGGTCAGACGGCGGGTACTTTAATTTCTTCAGGGCCGCACACACGGGACGTGCATTAATATTATTGTGCTATGAAGGTAAAGTAAGTTGAGGGAAACCAGCGCAGGCTTCTAAGAACTTTATTATAGATGTATTGTTAGATGCAATGTAGATGTAATGGTTATGTAATGCTTTAAAAACTCTGCAATGTGTGCTGTAATTCCACACAGACTAATGCTAATTCAGAAACCAACTCATCAAATCTCTAAAATGTTTCTTTTGTGACATATCAAATGAAATAGGGTTGCACAGCAAGGTTATGGGAAACAACAGCAACTTTAATAAACTTTTTTATATGCCCTGAATTCTCGTCTTCTAGCTCAACTCTTGGCTCTTGAATCCCATCTGACGACCTGAGCATGTATTTCGTTTGGTTGATAAATATGTCGCTCCATGTAACTTGTGACAAATGCAAAAATGTTTTTCAGCTCTCCCACGATGTGTATTGTTTTACTAGTGCTTCAAATTCTTCCGAAAAATAATAACAAGAAAAAATGCAACAGAAACAATGGAACCAAATATTCATTCTAAGCTTTTACATTAGACTCCTAAATTTCAGAACATTAACGCCGATGATATAAAAAGTGCTATCTTATCGTCCATATATGTCAAGATTTTTGTCGCGACATTTTTTTAGAATCTCATAAAATAATAACATTATTTAAAAACGTACTTTTATTATTTCATTTGCTTTGCCCACTAATAATGTTAGCATAAATGAATGAGTCTGTCACTGATATCTATCATTACATTTTAAGCTTAAAGCGCTTGTTCTGCTGGTGTATAAAGTAATCTGCGTGACGTGCTTCAACATGCGGGAACCTGAACAACATTTTTCTCTTAGTACTTCCCTAATATTTATTTATATTCGAAACTTTGGGCAAAAACAAAACAAACATCCTAGGAACATGAAATTGTCACTTTTTACAGTGCAGAAGTCGTGAAATTTAATGAGAAAAGATTTATCTGCTGATTCTAGAATTTGAAAAATTTGTCTGAAGCAATAAGAGGAGGGAGTGAAGATGTCGAATAAAATGAATGCGGACAAATAGAAACGAACAAACAGATAAAAAATGCAGACAAATAGAAAAAATATGGTCGCCATGAAGCGTTTTTAATGAAACCCTTATTTCACTGATAAAGTTTGGGAAACCAGGCGCATCATCAGTTATAAAATTAGAGATAATGAGTGCTAAAAAAACCATCATAATTTGATTTCTTTTTAAAATTAAACACCAGATGATTCATCCATTATATAGCTGGAAAGCAAATAATTATCAATACTGGTGATTATTACTTGAACATCGCTGTCACTTGAGACATGTTTTCTCGACTATCTTGCAATTCAGAATGAGCTACACGAGAATCTTTGGTTCATATTACCGTCCACACATACACTGCAGTTATTGTATGACACCCAACGGGCACACGAGATGTGGCCTCATCCGCTCCTGTTTATTAGACTACAATGATGGACGGTCATCAGTGCATGAAGGACCCATGATGGTCCACAAACTCCCGGTGATGTATCGATTGCAGTCCATGACTATAGGCCTCTCTCGCAAATGACAAAATTCTCGCCCACTCACCACACCAGCAGTGCTTCGCAGAGATGCTATGAGCGGTTATTCGCGGTCTTTCTCATTTGTTCAAGCTTAGAACAAGGGAACTAACACTGATCATTAATTTTGGTCTGAAATATCGTGTAAGACTTCATTAAAATCCATAACAATAGAACTCACTGAGTTTCCTTCTGAGCATATATTCCATGGAAGCCGGAATTGACGTTTCCAGTTCATCCTGTTATGGCTAAGCGTGACTAGTCAATCACACTCCAATAATCACAAGTCGGCCGTGTCCCCAGGCGAGGCGCTTATCAATAGGTGGTCCACGGATATCGATGGTTTAGACCAATTTTGTTATAGGAATTGTGCCTCCAACCCTGATACAAATGGTGATTACAGTTTTTAAATGGATATTTCGCAGGGAAAACGGCAGACGTGGTTCGTCCTCGAATGTAGAATGATCCTTAGGAGTCGTATTTTAAATTAAGGGCTTTTGACTACGAAATTGTGATGAGTATTCCGGCTTTGTAGTAATCCGGCTGCCTTTCGCCCGTCGGTCATCGTATTCGATAATGCTACCACATTTGTTTTGCTAGGAGACATTGCAAAGAAAATCACACTCAAGATTCATAAGCTGCTGCTATTTCACTTTGCCCTCAACAAATACATAACAGAAATTTCAATTTTTTACTGTGAAGACATTATGATAACGAGCGAAATGACTGAATCCCTCTCGCAACATTCGCTATGTGACTGGTCTAAATGAATGACGCTGAACTGTGCCGCCGAGCGTCGTGAAGGTAAACTTTGAGTAAAACCATGAGATGTTTTCGCCCGCTCCGTGAGTAATATGAACAAAAGATCTTAGCACTAGCTTTTATCACTCATAATTATGGCTATTGAAAATTTTAAATTTTTCTACTAATTTGAGAGTTTTTAAGCTGATAATTGGTATCAGAAAAAGTCGCCTCATTCCTTATTCGGCGAAAGGATCGGTTGGAACTCGAGTCTGCGTCAAGGAGGGTTTGAAGGATTTCCAAGAGGTGCAGTTTAAATCTACCCGGACCCTAGAAATCAATAATTGATTAGAAATGCATTAATATCGTTTAGCCCAATTGGAAGGGTGGAGCAGATATGGAACTCTTTCATTTAAGATCGGGCAGGCTTAATGAGCCTAGAAGGTATTTATAACGATTATAATTGTTGCTATGCGACGAGAGGCGAGGTCTTAATAATTAAAACATTTTATTACAATTTCATTTATTTCTGTCTTATTGCGGTCAATTCTCTTTAATAAAGATTCATGGTAACCGAGTGTGCTGACATGCAGCCCTGCAGAGAATGGGAAGAAGGCATCGTTCTAAGATGCATTATCATCTGCATTGGAAACAGTAAATTTGCATCTACCCTTCAAGTGTCCAGCAATTGTGTTTTTCTCCCTGAACCATAATGAGCAAAGTCAGTCCACGAAGATATTGGTATAGGTGACACGAAGTGGGCGGTCTGGCGGAGAAGCTACAAGGTAGTTGCTTCTCCTCACACGACGCTTCCAAGCCATGTCAGA
>NW_025930906.1:0-276 GCF_000764305.2 Hyalella azteca
TTCTGTTTTTATTTTTTTGAAAATTCATAAGGAAGAATTATTCTCTGGATCTCTTATATGGGAATTCACATGTTGCCGGTTGAAACACATAAAATTATCAATATTCTCGTAGTTTGTAATTTAATAATTAATTATGAACATAATTTCCCAGGACCTGTTATGCGGTGGGACCCTGATCGCCCCACGCTGGGTGATGACGGCAGCTCACTGCGTCAGGAAGAAGCTACACGTGAGGCTGTCCGAGCATCATATTAGAAGCAAGGATGGCTACGAGGT
>NW_025930907.1:0-121785 GCF_000764305.2 Hyalella azteca
CAGCATTTTCATAGTGTAGGCGATCGCCTCTGCTAGCAGAGGCTGGACATAGGCTATGCATGTCCTGTGTGTAGTAGTCCTTGATAGTAAGTTATTGAATACGAGTAAAATCTTTTGTTTTCTTCAGTGCTTTTACTGACAACGACGCCTGTCACTTGACATGCCGATCCCTCTAAAAATTCCTCAAGAAAAGCAGCTGCTCTGCTTTCTACAATCATTGCTTGTTGCGCTGCGGATAGATAGATAGGGTAACATGGGGCAGCGAGCCCACTGCGGGTCACGGGCCCATAGCGGGTTTCTCGCTAAGTATGGCAGATATTGGTCCGTGTTCTCTACCGCCGGTCAACAGTTTCACTGGGATGAAGTGTACGGATTTACGTTTTGCTAAGTGTTTGCGTTATCAAGTTCTTTGCGAATAACTGTTTTAGTCCAGATAAAAAAATTTTTGCCGCTAAATAAAGTTTTTTTCTATTACTATAGATGAAGATTTTGAAATTACTTTGAATTATTTTTTCAAAGTAATATATATAGGGATAATTTTGAGACCAAGTTTAGACTATTAGCTTTTAAAATAAAATGTTGACACGATATAAATTGAAATGATACCTAGTGGGGGCAACGGGCCCACGCGTGTCACGGGGCAAAGCGCCCATGGTGAAGTCTCGTGTTATACATAATTAGATTTGTCTCAATGACCTTTTCAAACTATGACTAGCTTTTTGAATTACAAATTACACTTCATATTGCATGATTTTTTTATTTGCCGCCTCAAGGCAGCAGGTTTTGTTTCTAGTTATGCGTATTTATGACCACTTTTCGAGTTATTGACTCTTGCCTTGCCAAAAGTTGATTTCAGTCAACACCAATGAGCCAAAAGTTGATGAGAGTTTTTATGGTGTTGGCTGAAATCACGATTAGGTACGAATTCTCTGCACATAATATCTGGATTATGGACGAAACTGGAACGAAGTTTTTTTCTGATCAACTAAATATATTTTTCATAGTCAAGGATACATTTTTTCATGTCAAGGACGAATTTTTTATCGCAAAGATATCTTTTTCAAGTCAAGGATATATAATGTTATGTCAATGAAATATTTTTCTTCACGTCAGTGATAGACTTTTTAAGCCAAGAGTATATTTTTTTCAAGTTATGGATATGATTTTTGAGTTGCTAATAAATGAATGAATGCCATTTTTTTATTACATTTTTCTTATTTTTAACTGTAAAGTGTTGTTTAATCATTTTTAAACGAAAAATATGCAATTGTGGTAAAGGGACCAAGGGTGGGCGCCTTGCCCCAAGCCCATGGGCCCATTGCCCCAGGGGTGGGGCAATGGGCCCATTTTGACACTTTTTACAAAATAGTGTTTCATTAAAAACTGAATAACTCTATAGGCGTCTAATTCACATCATACATTCCTCATTAGTTGCACCTTTAAACAAAACAAAGAGCCACCTCGTATCAATTAAAACTTCATCAAAAATTTAGTTTAAAAAAAGTGGGGGGCGCGCTGCCCCACGTTACCCTACCTGTAGCCAGTGTCAAGGGATCCAGATGTTTTGGATGTCACGTATGAAAAATCAGCAGATAATTGTAATTGAAATTTTTTCTCTCTGTTTTATTAGCTTTTTGCACTTAAACTGAAAAAATCCCATGTCATTTTTTTTATTTCAGTTTTGATTGCTTTTCAGCGCATTTTCTCATTTATGAAAAAAATGCACTATTGTGCTCGCCATGTCCGTCTGTCTGTCTGTCCGTCCGTCCGTCCGTCCGTCTGTCCGTCCGTCCGTGACCTCAAGTTTTCGTCGACGAGAAAATGCGCTCTCTGTCACTCACTGCAATGAGTACTGAGTTATATTTTTTTTAACGTACGCCAGATAATATCGCTTGACTATGTTTACTTGCATTTTTAGTTGTCTCCTGTTACACCTACGCCAGGTAATATCGCTTAAAAAGTGTTTTCCATCATTTCTGGTTGTTTTTGTACACAGACTTGAAAAAAAAAATTAATTACAATTTCTTTCTCAATTTGGCTTGTCCTCGTCTGCAAGTGCGCCAAGCAGTACCACGTAAAAATGTTTATTCGCACAGTTTGATGTTTTTTACACTTACATTGAAAAATTCCACATGAAAACTTTTCCTTTTATGAAAGGTTTTTTTTACGCGTCGGCAAAAATGCAAAAAGAACATAATGACTCTTTCTGTAATTTTCAGTTATTTTTTCACATGCGTTCTCGAAAAAACTAGAAACTTTTTAAAAACTAGAAACTAGCGAATTTACTGCTCAAAGAATTATTTTTATAAAATCACAATTACCATACTAGCACAAGATTCATCTATCCGCTCTGCGATTCAAGTACTACGTCGTTCCTGAAGTCGACGATGCATAGCAATACTAATTAAATATTTATTTATTTGAATGTGCATATACAATCTTTCTAATGTATCATAATAATAACCATTTCCATTCTTGACCATTCGATCTAGTTCGCTCCAAGCGCTCATAAGTAAACTCAACCCATCATATTACCTCGTCATCAGAACGGTAAATGTGCAATTCTAGGCATGGATGACCGCTTTATCGTCCAGTGTATCGTATTCGATGAACTTATGTAGCCCACTCGCACCTTCTATTGCTCAACTACGGCTTGAAAGCCTCAATAGGTTACATATGTACGACCTCTACACGATGGCGAGTCACATAAATAATGCTCACTTATTTACAATTCAATTGGTTACTTACTTTGTCCTCCCGAAGGATGTTAATATAGCAGATTTGTAAAGAAATTACGTGATTTGTCCAGAGAATGTGTTCTGAAAGGGTTTAATTATTAGAGCATTGGGCTAATTTAATTTATAATGGGCTTATTTAATGCTAATTTTTTAAGTGAGAATGTGAAGTTCTATTATATTTTTTTATGTCTCGTGATATCGATCTAATATACTCCCTATAAGGAGAGTAAATATAATTAAGTAAATGAATAGAAAAGTGGAACTTCAGTTGTTTATAATTCTCTTATGTTGATATCAAATAAAATGATGGAAATGTATGTTCAGCAATTTAACCGATAAAATTATAATATTCAAAAGATTTAAGTCTATAGAATAGCAAAAAACTGCTGTTGAGCCGCATGGCCACTCTCCAAGCTTCTTCATAGCAATGTTAATAAATATAATTCTAGTCTTAAGTAAGTTGATAAATCCATACCCAGTCTTAAGTCAATTACAGCGGGACGCAACTTAAAAGCTGGCTAGAGATGCCAGATCATTCGAGGTCTCAAAACCAGACGAACGACCAAGTCATGCATTCCTACCAATTCATTGGCCCAAAAATGACGCATAACATTAAATTTATATCAAATTCATCGCACAGGAGAAAATGAATTCATGACGAGCATAATTCGAATAAATATTTATTTCTAACTTAAGCGAAGCGTACTGGATTGTATTGTAAAGTTCACCTCAACGAATCCGAATAAATCTGAGAATAGAATTAACGTTGAGGCAATATTACTCGAAGACTTCTTCTGTTTAGTCAGCTCCATATTTAACAAAGAACTGTTACGGGGCACCTTGGGAATTGCTCTCTGTTCAGCTAGTGTGTCAAGGCCTCAAAACTACGACAAATATTTTCAATTTTCATAAGTATTTTAAAATTGATATCAGGTCAACAAGGCTCGCTTAGCATTCCGAACATTCAGCAAAGATACGTATTAATGGATAATACTAATATTGGTGATTTCCGTGCCGTGCCTTCCATGTGGATGAGAGGCAATCACTTCATTTCTTCTCACCTCTTCAATATGTTAATAAGTAAATCATGTGAGTCTTAAAAGGCCGCGTAAGACGTGCGTGTTGTCCACATATCGATGCATTTTTTGCCCATGTGTGGGTCCCTGACCCGGTTTTGCATGATAAAAGGACATATCTGTGCAACGTCTACTCTCTGCTGAGCTGTGGGAACGAAAACGCTTTACTATTTTGGGCAATATTACCCATTCAGTTTTCTGGGTGTCGAAAAATAAGGCATTATTAATTGAGTATATACAAGCTGTCACGTGGAGGAGCGTACAGAACATATAGGCGAACAGCATGAGAGGATGGAAGCAATTCTAAAACATGCAATGAATGATGCACCATTTGACGGTTAACCTTGATATTGAACCGTGCATGTTGGCGTGCATGGCAACTGTACCCTTATTTTCGCCTCTGTACACGAGATATTACACTCAACAATGACTACAAAATGACTACAATTCAGATTTGTAGGAACATATCTTATGGTAAAAACAGCTTCAGGTATTTATTATTCCATGCGTTCATTCCTTTCATCAGTGAAATAATCGAGTCCCTGCAGTTATTTGATGAATCGGTGCCACTAATGCCACGTATAATTAATTGAAATATAATTAGCGTGCATACACTGCCGGCAGCATCGCTCCGGCTCTCGTTTAGCTACCACGATTGTAATACTCACCTTACACTCTACACAATTGTCATATGATCAATATTAAACATCGTTTGCGCAGAATATATTTTTTAATTTTCAAAGCGGAATTTTAACCATATATGCACTTCATTATACTGATGAATGATGATATTATTGATCATAAATCTACACCCCAAATTTCAGAGAAACGAGTTTTACTCTACCAATAGTAGATATAGCTATTAAAAAAACTCCCCTATGGGATAGAATGTGAACATTAGAAACCTAGTATCTTATTGTATATTTCGAATCAATTAGTGTAGCAATAATAAAAATACCTCTAGGCACGATATTTATATAAACAATGGAAGCGAGCGTTTTGTCGGCCAGCAACGCCATGCTGGATGCGCTGCCGCCCAGCCCAGCCGAGGGCGCTGAGGACGACCAGGAGGCTGAGGGAAGGTCGAAGAAGGAAATAAAGGTAATAACTTTAATTTTAATATAGAGATAATTAATGTAATATATTCTTAATAAATAATTAAAATTAACATACAACATCATTCAGAAATTTGTCGAAAAGAATTACCTGTAATTTTTGGAACCTAAAAAAATTGTTTAGACCGACGCGTAAACAATCTTTGCAAATGTTACAAATGTACAAATTAATAATTCAGGTTACGTTGATACATCATTGATATTTTTGGTAATTAATTTGCCAAATTGTGTTCTCTCACCTGAGCAGCAATTTCTTCTTGACATATCGCCATTGCAGGCATCGTCCTGGCTGGCAACGACGTATCTCAGGTACTGCTGTCCGTCGTAATCACCTACTATGGCAACCACGGCAACAGACCGCGGTGGATGGGGCTCGGGGTGATCGGCTCCGGGATCTCGAGTATCTTGGCTGCCTCTCCTCAACTCATTTACGGATCAGGCGGTGAAGCTTTGGCCACCGCACTCCTGTCCAGCGTCCAGAACAGCTCCACGACCGACGGTTAGACTAAGCACAGGGAAAACATAGACAAAATGTGGAAGCAAACGTGAACTTGTCTTGTTTACTTTTTACAACAATCTAAACTCAAATGGAGGCGGAGCCAATTAGACAGACAGGCTTCAGCGCTTGCAAGCGCGATGAAAATTCGAAAAACACTCACAAATGGTTAAAAGCTAGTGTCAATGTTCCTACAATACCGTTTTATCAGAATTTTAGTGTCCAAAGGAAAATTAAACTTAATTTAAATTTTTCACGCAGATACTTACTTGTGCCCTCACAAAGCTGAGGAAAAATGCGGAATAGAGGACGACGACAGCGGCCAGGCGTACATGGGCCCCGCAATAATATTGTTCCTGTCGCAGTTCTTCTTCGGCATCACCGTCAGTTCTTACTTCAGCATCGGCCTCATTTATATCGATGATAACGTCAAAAGAACTGAAACATCCGTTTATTACGGTGAGGTATCCGTAATGTTGTATTTGCGCTATACTTCCGTCTTTTGTTGTCCAGGTTCACGCTGGTGACGAGTAAAATGCGCTGTATTTGCTCCCGTTCTTTTAATACTCCTCGTCTGGAGTGGTCGCTGAAGAGCGTACCGTGATCTTGCTCGGAGTTTCTAATGCATATCTGAGAACCAATATTTCACTTAATTCTTTGTACATCTTGGTCAATTCATTATGCTTGTTCACAATTTACCGCAAAGTTATTTTTCGTTGATCTCGTATTGAGTGGCGGGTGGATGTGAGCTTCAGATTTATTTGTGTTGATTTTTTCCACGTGGAATGAATTTGAGGTTGCTGCTGGAGCGGAGACTTGATGAGAAAGATTATAGTCAATAACAAGTAACGCCTACATTTTTTGAAGATCAGTGGCTAAGACCCTTGAATTTTGACTCTAAGGAAATGATGCAGATTAAATCAATGCGGATTTATCAGACAACAACCGTTCTGGTTTTGAGACGGAGATCTGTTTTCATCTACAATAATTTTAGAAAGAAACTTTGATGCTCCGGAGATCCCCAAATTTGATTCTGTTTTAAAACATGTTTATTGAATTTGCGTGATACATATAGATGTGAAGTAATTGTTTTTATTGGTAGCGGGTAACATCACGTTTTCTAGGGGTAGGTTATCAGCTACTCTAATATAACCTGAAGCCTGAATTCACCAACTTTTATATAAGTTGACCAGTTTTATTTCTCACTATCCTGTTGGGGTAGCATAGATATGCTGGGACCTCTCCCACATCTATGTTGCAGAATGTACAGCTTGCCAACATGCCTCGCGTTATATGGTTTGCAATCTAGACTTTCAGACACTAGGTTCTCAAATATGCGGTGAGCCTTTTTCAAATAACATTCAAAAGAAGCAATATTTTTCTAGGTCATCTGCCTTGTATATTTGTTCATTTAGAAATGACGCCTCAGAAAACATCTTCTAAAACTATCCCGAGCAGTAAAAAGCAAACTAGACCGTCAGTACACAAGTATCAGCCATGAAAACCTGGTCAGCTGTGCACAGGCACAGGACGGACTAGCTAAGTTTAAGAATTAGTCGTGAACGAAACTTGGTGGTCCCGCAATCAAGAGACGCGGAAACGCGCAACTCTTGTCCGAACGCCGCTCCCACACAAAAAAAATCCGACGGGGTTGGTGGGAGACATTGCAAAAAGGTTCCATTGTGGGGCGTAGGTTTTAGTTATAGGGCTTTAGGTCTAGAATAGAGACATGAAATTGGTTCTGTTGTTACTGTGGATATCTTATTTACGTAGAGTGAGCCTCAAGTGAGAGGTGTTTTAAAGTCTGTAAAATATATGGAATTTTATAGGTTTGGCGCTTCACTGCAAAACTTAAAATACCTTACACTCACAGTTTATTGATTAATTTTGCTCAAGTGCAAAGCAAAGTATTAGAGTACGTAGCACAAAAATGTTTGCTGTATTTCTCAAAACAATACAGTTCCCTGATGTCAATGAATCGTTTGAGTCAGAAATGTAAAACAATTTAAGCGCTATTTTGAAATAAGGTATTTCAATGTAGTTTTTTTCTTTTAAAGAAATTCAAATAAATGAGGAGATCGGGATTTCAAGGCAGCGAATAGGTTCACATCGATACGAGATATTTAACAGTGTGGAAAAGTAATCCTGAGCATTATATTATTGCTCATGTTGTGTCATCTGGAGATCCACATTTTTTTTGAGAACCATACTTTGTGCAGATATTGTTAATTTGCGCTAACAAATATTATTCAATGAACTTGTTTCGCAGAAATTCGTCAACAAATGCCAGATCTCCAGTACGGAGATCAGGCGTGGGATGTGAATTATGTTACAGATTTGATGATTGACATACTTGACAAAGAGTTCTCGTCGAACACTATAAGCGTAATCAATAATAGTTTTCTCAGAATTTTTTTTAGAATAATTGATTAACATTGTAAAAAATTGACGGAATATTTGGAAACCAATAAAAACGCAATAAATAATACCTTTGGTTATTGTAGCGATGGTTCGCGGTGATGGGCTTCTTCCTAGGCAGCCAGTGCCTCTCTTACTGGATGAAAATATTACCGTAATGTTCTGGAAACAAAATAAACGCGCTGACGCACTACATAAATAAATAACGCCCTACGTAAATAACTAACGACCCCACATATGTATATAACAGCTATGGTTGTTGTGCTATTGAGCAGGAATATCGATGGTTGGGCGCGTGCTGGGACCAGTGATGGGTTTCTTCCTGGGCAGCAAGTGCCTCTCGTACTGGATCGACCCGAGCCTCGACCCAGAGATCAGCAGGCGGGACCCGCGCTGGCTCGGCGCCTGGTGGCTGGGTCAGTGGGTCCAGTAGATCCAGTAGATCCAGTATATCCAGTATATCTAGTATATCCAGTATATCCAGTATATCCAGTATATCCAGTATATCCAGTAGGTCCAGTATATCCAGTAGATCAAGTAAATCCAGCAGAGCCAGTAGATCCAGTAGATCCAGTATATCCAGTAGATCCAGTAGATCCAGTATATCCAGTAGATCCAGTAAATCCAGTAGATCCAGTAGATCCAGTAGATCCAGTAGATCAATCCTGCTCCAGTTTATCCTGCTCCAGTTTATCCTGCTCCAGTTTATCCTGCTCCAGTTTATCCTGCTCCAGTTTATCCTGCTCCAGTTTATCCTACTCCAGTTTATCCTACTCCAGTTTTGTCCACATCAGATATGAAAATAGATTTAGCATAGCACTGAATGCGAACATTGAATTTAGTTTCTTCATTTCAGTTACTTAAAACCGAAATCACAGTTACCGTATAGGCCGATAAATTATGTCTCCAGTACAATAGAGAAATGCTACTGAAACAGTGGGAAATAATTAGATGGTCTAACTTTTCAAAGATAAATTTACTCTTAGTTTTAGAAATGATTAAATTGTCTCACTCAAATTCATATATAATGAAGAATGCGCGTGAAGAATAAGCCTATATTATGGTGCAAAAATTGGGTGGCTAGATGGAGCGTCCTTACCATGAACGTTCATAAGATTAAGAGCCCCATTACTTCCTAATTATTCTAACCAATCTTGGAAGATCATGCCAAATACATCTCATTATTGATGCGTTATCGTACTATCACGTTCAATTTTGTTACGATTCAGCATGTAAGTAAAACCATAAGACATCAAACATGTTGAAAACGAATTTGTACTTTACTCAAAAGTTCTATATGTCCTCCACCGCACGTGTTGCGCTGGACCTTAACATCAAGACATCATCAAGATGTCTTGACTTAAGTCAAGACTTAACTTAAGACATCAAATATGTTGAAAAAATCTGAAATTTACTAAAAAGCTCCATATGAGGGGCACGTGTTGCGCTGGACCATAATACTGTGTAAGAAAATTGAATTTGTATATGCTCAGGCTTTCTGATCCTGGGGACCATACTCGTCATTTCGGGTTTCTTTTTGATGTTCTTCCCGGAGCAACTCTCGTCGAGCCTGACAGCGCAAATCCAGCGACTCGAAAAAGCGGAAATCAGGAAAAATCCGCAGAAAAGCGAGGTACTTTCCGTGGACCATTACCTAGCACTGACCCGGCAGAAGAAGAAGCATACCAAGCCTTCCCTCAAAAGTGAGTTATCGTGCATGCGTGTAAACTTCGTTTAATTTCGTTTCCTTCGTTTCAATTGAGCGCATAAATCCGGTGATTATCCCAGATACGGATCCCGGAAATCATACGCACAGCATTTCCGGATTAGTTGTAGAACATTAAAATGAGCGACGTCGATGAGAGCAACAACTGGCCTATATTGAAAACAGAGAAAATACTAATAAAATTTACTGAATTTCTTATAGAGATTTACCGCATTTGTAATAAAAATATTCAGAATTTACACTGTAAATATATTTATTAACTAACATACTAATATATACTGAATCATTAATAACAAATCCACACTGTGTCATCGAATGACCTGATATTAAAACTAATTATGTTTGCTGCGTTGAAAAAAAGGTTTTACAAAATGTCAAGAAATATTTCGGCCATAATTCTCCTTCAAAATTTATTCTCCTGATAGTTGTAGTATCGTGCCCACGTTCATCATTTGGTTGTTTTTTTCGTTCCGACATCAAAGTTTCTTTAACGAATTTACCTGATGAATTACATTAAGTGAAACACATCGGGTTTTATCATTGAAAAATCGCGTGTCATCAAAAGCCTGCAATAATTTCGGATTCCGTTACTTGCGTGAATCGTCCTTTGTTCTTCTACAATTCTGGCTGCGGCTGTTTCACTCCGAGTGAAAGCTGCTTATGTTTCACTAACAACTGCAACTTTTTTTATCCATCACAGAACTTCCTATGGCACTGAAAAGACTGTTCAGTAACAAGGTCTACCTCGGCAATTGCTTCGACACGATTTGCGTTCTCCTCGCTCTCTCGGGGTACTGGACTTTCAAGCCAAAGTATCTCGAAACTCAGTTCCACAAGAGTGCCAGCGAAGCTAATTTCTACACAGGTCAGATTTATAAGTTTAATAAAAAAAACGATCATTTTGTGTCGGTTCCTGTAAGCAAATCTATCGATTTCCCTGAAAAGTATTAATTACTTTTATTATCCTTAGGGTTTTTACTATCCTAACATAATAGTAGAAGTTACGCTGCAAAAAATTTAAATCCCATTTTTAGACTTCATGTTAATAAGAAATTAGTATAGTGTTCACATCAAGATTTTGCATCCGAGACGCACGTGTAATACGTGCAAATTATTATATAGACGCACAGTTGAAATAATTTTCATTACTTCGTCTGAAAAATCAAATGTCTCTTTAAACTAATGAAGCCGCTTCTGTTGGATTGCTTGAAACGTGAATCTTCATCCTGATATCGCATTTCTGATGATTACACTACCTCGAAGTTGGTCGATCGATGATTATCTAAGAAATTATCTATCATCTGACTTCTAGTCGATGGATGTTTTTAACTTTGACTGCGCCGTTTATCGATCGCTTCAAGCAAAGCACATCTCCGGTTCTTTACTTCACGTTATTACATTTCACTGTATGTCTTCTCTCCGCAGGTCTAGCGAGTTTGATAGCATCAATGTTCGGTATTATACTGGGTGGCGTGGTGATGAAGTGGAAGCAGCCAAGAGCTCGATATGTTGCAGCCTACAGTGTCTTCGTCACGATAGTGTCGGCCTCTATTATGTTCTCGCTGGCATTCGTAAAGTGTCCCGACGTCAATATACTCGGAATAGACGAGTGAGTTTAATTCTTTCTAATCGTTCCCTATATAACAGATAACATTAGATAACAAGTTGTTAAATTATTTTCAGCTTTTTTACATCTTTCGAAATAATTTCACTACAAATATGCCGTAATGTTTAATTAGGTTAAGTAACAAGATATGTCATCAATATTTTCACTCTAAACATATGAGTAGAGTAAATAGTATTCAACCAGAAGTGAACTGGATATGTTTTATGGCTCCATAAATGTTTGCATTCACCACTGTCGTGTATTAATACTTACAAAATGTGTTGTTACAATTTCTGTATATTACTGCTTGCATCACTGCCAGTGTACAGTACATATATGTTCCTTTAACCGCCATGTATTACTGTTTGTAGAGTGTTTTCTTACCTCAGCTGCACGTTTTTATTCCAAGAGTGTGTTCTTACCTCAGCTGCACGTTTTTGTTCCAAGAGTGTGTTCTTACCTCAGCTGCACGTTTTTGTTCCAAGAGTGTGTTCTTACCTCAGCTGCACGTTTTTGTTCCAAGAGTGTGTTCTTATCTCAGCNCTTAGCTGCACGTTTTTGTTCCGCAGGAAGTGTTCTTATTTCAGCTGTATATTATTGTTCACAGTGTGTGTTCACTGGACTGCGAGTGCAGTACCAAGTTCCAGCCTGTATGTTCCCAAGGACTACAAACGTATTACTCTGCTTGCTCTGCCGGCTGCACTTCAATGTCGAAAAATGGTTCTGAAGTGGTGAGTAGATTTGTGTACATTTAAACAATACGTTCGTTCATTACATACGCTTCGATATCTGGACAAGTTTTATTGCGATAATAATTTAAAACGAGTTATTTCTAAATAATGCAAACTAATAACTACTACTCGTGATTGAATTATTCCCAATGAGGACTCATTTTTCCCCCAGGTCTACAGGGACTGCACGTGTATTGCGGAACCGCTAATTTCTATACAGACTCTCGTAAGTAAATACTTGCGTTAAATTTTGATGACCAGTATTTATTCTCATAAATTATGTGCAAAATTATATTCTTTTATTATTACTATTTTGAAGCCAAAACAAAAAATTTTCCACATTTAAGCGGCATTCTGTAAAAATAAAAACAATATTTGCTTGCATCATGGCTGGAATTCACAGTTATCTCTCAGCTTTAAAACTTATATCAAGACATTATCCTACCAATCTCGTTACTTCTGCTAAAAAAGAAGGTCATTCAGCTGGGACTCCTTCATTCAATCTGGATTTAAATTTTGCGAGTTTATATTATATTCGAGAAAAGTAAGTTTAGTTCATGTGTTCCTAAGAATTTTCTCGTTCTGGCTGATATATGATCTAGGCAGCAATACTCTTAATAAGAGAAGTTCAATCACATTGCAAAAATCTTTCCAGGAGTTTGATGTGATAGAAAATAAATGTTCAAGTAGGTACATTTTAAAAAGTATTCATGGACTCATTTGCAGCGTAAGAAAACGTTATATTACTTATCAAAAATTGTTCCTGGACCCAAATGCTGCGTATGAATGAAGTTAAATATCATTGCAAATTAATGCTATTAATTATTTAATGTTTATAAGTAATTATCATGGACCCAAATCCAGGTAATATAACCTTGGAATTTTTTCACAGGACTCGAACGTTCCGTCATCGTCGCTGGTTTACAACAACGCCCCTGTGAGCGATAGCACCGCGTCAGGAAGCTGGGCCACGGACGGCTACTGCCCCAACGAGTGCTCGAGTCTCTTCACCTACATCGGCCTCACCATCGTCAGTAAACTGATCAGTGCTACCAGCAGGGTGGGAGGCACTATGGTATTCCTACGGTGAGATTTACGGGAGTAATCAATTCATTATTTCAATTGCGAAAATAATTAATTGACTAATTTTAGGCTACGGTTTTTCGTGTAGGAGGAATTTTAGAATAATTCCAGTTTCAGAACAAGTTTTACTAATATAGATTAACGAATTTAGGAAATATTTTGTCTATAGATATAAAATAATTTGAAAAAATCCAGCTTAATTGAGTTGCAATAATTAATGTTGTAGAGCTAATAATCCAGGATCGTAAATTTTTACCTTTTCATCTGTAGTCTCCCGGTTTATACTATTTTACAAGAAATATATATACAACTACATGCGCAGATCTGTTCATGAAGAAGATAAAGCGCTGGCACTTGGCGTCATGACAGCCGTGATCAGTTTAATTGCCTTCATTCCGGGCCCTATCATTATGGGCGCCATCGTGGGTGAGTTGAAAATTAATATTCGGGAATTAAAGATAAAAATCAATTTTTTAACCGAACACTAATAACTAATACTTAACATTAAACTTAAACATTAACAACTTAAACATTTACATTAAACATAACTTAACAACACTAATAATAACTCTTATTGTTCTTATCAAAATCTTATTATTCTACCATATCTTTAATTTTCCAATATAAATCCTTATAAACGTGTCGTACACAGACTCCGCGTGTATGATGTGGGACACAAAATGCGGACAGCGCGGCAACTGTTGGCTCTACGACACGGACAAGTTCAGAATATTGATGCACCTCGTGACAGGAAGTGAGTCTTACAAGTTTATACTCATCAACGTTTGCTGTACAGTAACATGAGATGAGAAAGATAAGTAAAATAAGTAATAGTGTAAGTAATGGAAAAATAAGTAATATTATATATTTTGATTTTCCATGTACAAGGTTTATGGTCCTGTAATGTGAGTTATGTTATGTTATGATTGATGCCTTGCTCTAAAGTTACAAACATGTTAGTAACTCCATCAGTCAATAATGGACATTTCATTTCAAGCAATACTCACAAATCCCAGACGAGAAATCGTCCGTTGCGTGTACTTGAGCAAATTTTTCTAAAGTGCGGACCTGGACTGTTTTTATCTCTCTGTGTTTATTTGTTCTTATTATAATATATTTTGTTATTTGTGATATTATTTTTTAACAGGTCTGATGCTTCTGTCAATAATAGGCGACATCGTGGTCTTCATATACAGCAAAGACATCGAACTTTACAAAGAACCTGAAGAAATAGTTGAAATGTTTGAAGCTAAAGGGAAAAAAGCACCGAATTTATCTATTGTTAAAAATGACAAGAAACCTAATTTATAATGTTGTGATGTTCATTTTTTAATGTATTATTATAAATAAGTATTGTGGCTTCGCGTCTTCTTAACCTATGCTAGTCAAGAATAATTTCACACTAATTTATTGATTGAATTTTGAGATAGATTTTAAATTTAACCGCAAACATTGGATAGACTTGATCCTTTTCATCCCTAGTCAACTTGGAGATTGACGGCTTCCACCCCGGGGTCGAAAATATGTGATAAAAAACATTTGATTTCTGCTACTAAATCGCAATGAATGGATATAATCGTGAGCGCTCATTTATTTATTTTATCTATAATTAGATAAAACAAAAACTATTTATTAAAATTATTGGCACAAAGAAACAAAAATTCGTCGTGACAGACAATAAAATGTAGGAAGATTAAATAGAGATAATCATATATTCGTTACTATTCCTAAATTACCAATTGAAAAAGCTAAATTTTCATAACACTTGACGGTATATCGAAGCCTTCTTGCACTACGAAATACTCATCACAAAAAAAAACGCCACGAAAAATAACTCAAAAAGATTCATGCAATACATTAATAAAGATTCTCTGAATGAAAATGATGAACAACATTAAATTCTAGTAATTCCGATAATTTAATTTCAAAACATCATTTATACCTATTTTTCGGCTTCGAACTTGAGAAGTACAAAAACTGGATCACAATTCCTCTCTGAATAGGACAATATTTCCATACTAGTTGTGTCAGCCTCACATTACTGAGGCTACACTCCCGGCAGGCTTCCCATGCATGGCGAGCTTCATAACGCTTGCAAGGCTGACAGAACCCCGGCAATTTATTTATTTATTTATTTATTTGCTAAGCCCCGTTTGTTCACACGTGCGAGTTTCAAAATTGCACTCGCGTACTGTAGAGTGAGATTAAAAACTGAGTTTGTCAAGATTAGTCCTTTGGACGACGGATACATAGCGAAGGCCTGCAGCCATGGCTTGAGGTGTGGAGTTGGGGGTTGCGTTCAATCTTCCTTCCGCGTTGTGTTTGAAGCGTGCAGCGGGATTTTAGATAAAAATTATTAAATACGTTTGCTTAAATCAAGTAAGAACGTTATTTGGATTTTAAACATATGACCGTCATACAAGGCATATTTTTATATCTAAAATGAACTCTTATTTTGAACACACTTCTTGTTTAAATAAACAAAACAAGTGAATTACTCAGGTTTGATTCGAAAAAATTATTAAAATTCATAACACTTAATTTGACATAGACTGTTTCTAAAAATTTCTGCGTCCTCTAATTTAGGTCTTCAACTCATCTTACTGTTTCATTTGAATTCATTGATTGCAAACTATTCTCAATTAAGAATAATTATATTTTATAGAGTATTAATTAATTCGTTAGTCAATTCGAAATTTTACTTGTGAATAGAAATGTTTTCATTACGAAAATCATCTCACAATAGCCGCTGAATTTTCTCTTATTCTTAATGCTGCCAGGAAAATATATTACGATCGAAATATGTCAAATATATCCTACTCTCTCGGTTCTTTTGGGAGCACGACGATGTTGTCCCTCAACAAAAAGTTCCCTCGGAAAATAAATGGTTTTTGTCAAAGGTGTCGGGCGCGGTGAACGGTGAAGTTCTTTCAACTTTGCTGCCCTGTTATGGCACTCGCGTCATTATTTACTGGTTTCATCAATCACATTTTTTCTTTAAAGATAAATTGTTTCGACAAAAACTAATTTGATTAGCTCATTTAGATTTGAGATATAGAAACATTAACTATTAAAAACAAACTCAGTCTCGATATCGTGCTCCTTACTGATTATTTCCTCAGTGTAAATAACACGCAATAAGGCGTTCTATATATGTACGGGTATATACGTGAATTCCTTAGCCACCTCCAAAACCCTTCCTGTCTGCAAATGATGCTGCAAACAGAGCTCCACATAAGATGTCAAACCATTTTTTGTAAAAAGCCATGTTTCCTAAAAAGGAGTCAGAACAAAATAATGCATATCAAGTTTTACTTAATATCTAACACAATAACAATTTAAGCTTAGCGCCGAAAGTATTTATATAGTGGCTGACTAATCGATGTTTGCAGTCAAGCAGTAACGAAGCTATTTTTTTAGATAACAGAAATGTGGGTCACGACACAAAATGTTCTTGATTTTCCCTGCACACATCTCTGTCACAAAAGGGTAACAGAATTAAACGCCTATTACCAAATAAACTTGAAATAAAAACTCTTCACAAACGGCATGTCGTCAGTTAGACGTCGAACAAAATTCAATGTTGCCAGTAAATTTTAGCATCCAGGATCGGCCTACGGACACATTAATTTACTGAAAATTGTCAACGTCGGTGTAGCGTGGAGATGACAACAACTGCAGTCTCGTTAACATGGCCTCATTGAAGCTCGAGAATTTCGTCCTGATAATGAGATGCACTGAATGGAAAGTTGCGCACCAACGTTGAATTAGTTTCAGCTGTTCGAATCTGTACTACATCTGCATAGCCAGATTGAATACTAATGACAAATTTTGTTGTCAATAAAAAAATCTAACCTGCGGTGCGGTAAATATTTTTTCCTTATGAAGGTATATCAAGGACGTATCAATGAATTTTTATACTGTTGATAGATCCCAGTCCTTTATTTCTCAGCACTTCTTAAAAAAAGTCACACCAGCGGCATTTGCTTATCCATCCTGTCAATGAGGTAATCGGGTTTATCGCCGTATAAATAAAAAAATTAGTTGGAGAATTTTATAATTGTCTTCCGTAAACTGGCGGCAATATCATTTGTTAACCATTTTCGTTTGGAAGAAAATTCTTACGCTTACATCCTGGTTTTATATTTTCTACGTCTAGTGTAGACCCATTGCGGGGTTACTCAACAAGAACGATGTCAACTTGAGCAGTCGGAAACGGAACCTCAAAACCCATCTTTCAGCAATACAGTTTTTCTGTCTCTCTGCTCTGATGAGTATCGCGGGAATTGTTCTCAATAACTTCCTAATTTGAATCGTACATAGCTCGATTTGTAACACTCTACGAACTTGAACGTTATGAGTTTGAAATGAATGAAAAGTATAGTAGATTTCACTTATTTATTAACAAATTGACTTGAAACATGGGCTGTGAATAAGTTTATAATTATTCATTGCACATAGAGTGTTAGAAGAGCGACTTCAAGACTCCAGACAGGGATGCTCTGTACAAGGCACAGGCATCTTTGGCACTATCGCCACTTCCTTGTCTGCTCGCTCCCGAGATGGGTTCTGTGAACAACATGTAAACGTCAAAGGTGCGAATGTTTTGCGTTCTCTTTTGTCCTTACAAGAACTGCTGCCTGGTAAGCTCGCCCTCCTCATGAGGTGCTCGTCAAGATGTAGCAGACATTCAAGAGTGTGCTGTTCTATTGAAGAAAGTTGAGTAAATATGGTCGGGCGCATAGAGTTCACGGTAGATCCTGGAACACAACTGCTCTTGCTAGGTGTAAAGCTACCTTTAACGGCTGCTAGGAGGTATAGTGTAGCAAGCAAGTCTCACTGTCTCCATAGCGTGAAAGTCTGCGATGACTACACCGAGAAACTGCCCAATGTCTATGTCAACAACACGACTACAACATTTCTAGCAGGTAAAAAGTAATTGTGATCTCGGATGGGAAATTATCTCTGCAATTTAAACCATATTGTGTTCAAGTATAAATAGATCGCTTAGAAAAACCGGAATAATTCTTAATATCTGTCCTCAAAAGTTAAGCCTCAGTTCTTAAGTGTGACCTGTCCTTATATTGAACATTTAGTATCTATATTTAATGAGAAACGAAGACACTTTTCTTGTACACTAATCAGCATTAAGTTTAGTCAATCAATGGAGCTTTCGAAAAGAAAATGAAATGTTCCAGTTTAAAACGTGAACTCATTAAATTTATCGAACAAGTGCAATGCAGGGATAATATTTTCTTATTTAATCTTTAGCTTCAGAACATCAACTTTTGCCTTGGATACAAAGGTGATATAAACTTCCTATAATTATATCCATTGGCCGCAGGGCTGATAGAGGATGGCCAAACATCGGCATTTATTTTTTATTCAGTAGAGATATGAATGTAATATCGATCAATATTACTGAGAACTTGTCGAGATAACTCAGAAGGCTTCGCATTAAAGCCCGCAATCTAGAGCGGAGATAACATTGCGTGTTTAAAACACGGCATTATAAAGCCATAAATGAGCGGTGACAAAATTTTGTATGATATGTTTATACGATATCCACCGATAAATTTTTTTGAAAAAAGTTTGTTTTTATGTAATGATAAAATTGGAAAGTTCCGATTCCATGTTTGATTTTCAGCGAAACTTGTGGTTGATACTGAAAACGTACAATTCTATAGATGTCTTGTATATTCTTTTGAACCCTGTATGTATCGGAAAGTGGGTATTGAAAATAAGCGAAACAAAATAATGGGGGCATTACAGCATTTCATAATATTTGCAGCCCGTAATAAATGTCCGATATTATTTACATCTAATGCCAACTACGCCATGATAAAAAAAGTGGTCGATATCGACCCCTAATAGGACTCAAGCAAAGGGGTTCAAAAATTAATGAAAATCGTAAGAGCCGTAAAAATCGTTCAAATTTTTCGAGTAATTAGATTAACAATTATAGTATAAAAAATTAAATTTGATCAACTTTCAATCAAAGAAATGAAGAACGAAAATTTTCAATTGAAAGATTTTGTATATGAGTAAACATTACCTGCGATTTAATGACCAGAGTTAAGAAATTTTTTCACCGATTCAAAAGTAAGCGCACGAAGAGATTTTTAATACATAGAAATATACTATGAAAGGTTCGACAGGCAAAAAAATGCTAAAAAACATTTATTTTTCAGCACTCATTGGTACGGGCTCGTTGGTTCATTTATTTCACAACGCATGTCCTCTTTAAATTGATTAAATTACCCTATGCTTCGTTGGGAACTTGAAGCAAAGTTGTGAGGCTATCAGGAGAGCCCGTGAAGTGAGGCGTTCTCAGGTAAGCCCATTCACTTCTAAGTGTTCTCTTTATATGCTAATACGAGGAAGTTTTGGCTGGCGTGACTCTGCTAATTAAGCGAGACCTTCCTAAGACGCCTTCAACTCCGACTCTTATCAGCCAGCAGAGCAAGCAAGTAACAATGAAGAGATTTATGTCTCTTCATGCTTAATTTATTCGCTAAAATATACTGATGAATGGCCAAGCATGTGCTTTAATTTAACACATCAGCAACACAGTCATTGGAGGACGAAAACAATCGCCTTAGTCGTACTTCTCTCGTGTTTATAAGCTTGGCGATGTTTATTTCGTTATAGATTGTTAAACGTTAGTTCACTTAAAAAATATCACTAGAACTAAAAATTAATTTTCGCACAGCTGTTGTGTCTCGCAATGAAATCCCCGCTGTACAACATTCCATCATTAATAATAACCAAAGGGAGGAAATCACTGAAAAAAGATCCGATATGTCGAAACAAACAAACTTTATGTGCAACTTTACATCCCAGGAAGAATAAGCGCTAAGCCCTGCGCAAAAAACTCCTTGTGTTTACCGAGGTGCCTGAGGCGCCGATGCAGACAGCCATCTTTTACGAGTCTAAATAAAATCACAAGAAAACCGTGAATATTTTATGGCCTTGGCCGAGCTAGGGCTGAGGGTAAGCCTACTTTGGATATTTTCGGCGCATTATTGGTGGCCATACATCATTCATCGAAAAGTCGCCAATTCGCCGTCATTAATTTTAATCAAGCATCCTTAAACTTAGTTAGAGATTTTCCACATTGAAGCAAGCTTGACTTTGTTACCTTGGCCTGATGTGGGATTTACGAATGCTGGAAAGACGCGCATGAATCCCATTGAAGCTCTAATATTTAACAACTTAGTCAGGGAATTCATGAAATGCAGTAAAATATCAAGTGAGACAGGATGCATTTTTATGTTCGACGAATAAATAATAAATTATCTTCTTTACGATTAAAAAAATGTTATATTATTTCATTATTTTTTATCTGCAATAAAAGCATCAAGATAACGAATAATGTCAACATGAAAGTCGATAAGACAATAATGGAAATTTGGTCGACGAACCTTAATTTCTAGTTGAAATATTGTCCGTTTTCATTTAAACAAAAAAATTAATTTGCAACAGAAAACCAAAATAAAAAAGAGTTTTGACCCTACATAGAACTGTTTTAAATCATTTAAATCAATTATGAATTTATGGAGGTAAGCTAATTAAATACTTCAGCCATGAGTACCATTCAAGGATAAAATTATAATCAATTACATTATATGTTCAATTCCTCTGTCTTAAAATGGTCCGTTCCGCATTCCAATGATGAAATAACCGTTGGACAACAGCTTTATTTATGTTCAACGTCAAGAGCAAGAGTTTGACGAGCGAAGTCAGAATAACACTGGCACGCATCAGCAGTCCTTTCCCATCCGCTTAAGACTGTATATAGGGTTGCTCCGCACTTGCTTACACTACGGAAAATCAATGGTCAATTTATTAAAAAAGTGACGCACTTTTTCTTACCCGCAGCACGAGCAGAGAGCGTACGTAGCACTGAAACGCCCTAATGCCGGGCCAAACTGGGTCAGGAAGAGGGTCAAACTGGGTCAGGAACAGGGCCAAACTGGGCCAGGAAGGGGGCCAAATTGGGTCAGGAATGGGGCCAAACTGGGTCAGGAACAGGGCCAAACTGGGCCATGAAGGGGGCAAAATTGGGCCAGGAAGAGGGCCAAACTGGGACTCGCAAAATCCTCCTCCGCATCTCAGTATGGACAAAGTTCCACTTGTTTCTCTGAGTGTACAGTCACTATGTTTTCAGAAGATGTATTAGCTTCAGACAATATTGGTGTTCGAGCTCGTGAACATATTAGAATTTAGTAGAGAACGGCGACATCGTTAGCAATGCAAACGTCACAAGCACTGGGCTGGCTATACATGCGTGCACCGCTGGAGTAGCAGTTGGCTTTGTTACAAGTCTTCATCCTATAAGATTTCTAAGACTGAAAATCCGGAACGACTTGATTGATTGCTTGGATTTGGATATTTCAAGTGCTTATGCATTGCCCAGTTAGATCTCTGTCGTTAGTTGGGAACAGAAAAAAATTAACACCCAAATAAAGAAAGGCCAACAATAATACAAAATAGCTATTTGCAAAACGTCCGACTATTGTTTCAAATACACTCTTAAAAAAAAGTACCGTATGCTTCAGAATGAACGTTGACAAATGATATCCTTAGATTCCATATGATCGAATAAATTTTAAAAAATAATAATTTTTGACAGTCAGAAATATATGCTGAAGAAGCTCAGTATGGTGATCCACGACCGAATAAATGAGCGTACTATGACTGAATACATATAATCTGCCAATAATTCCGATATTTGAAAACTAAATTTTATACAAGTTCCATAAAAAACTTTCAAAACATTTTAACGATATTTCAAAATGGTGCAGCTTGAAGTAGACGACAGAATAGATACACAGGCAAAATTTATGCGCACCAACAAGCTGGGAAGCCTGAAGCTTGAAAAGTTTTATTAAAAAACTAATTTTTCGTCGCCAAGAAGCGGCAAAAGATGTCTTTTAGCATACGCGGCACCGCTGGCAAGAAGAAAGCGGTAGCAGCCTTTGCAACTCCGATCGACGAAGAACGATGACGGGAAAGTAAAAAGAAACGAAAAAGGGACTCGTAAACTGATAAAAAAAACGAAAGGAAAAGCCCCCAGGACAATAGAGAGAGAAGGGCAGATAATATATCTATAAACTAAAGATAGCAATCTGACCGACCTCGCAGCTTATCTGACACCACTATCAATTTTTGTAGGCATTCTGACGAGACAATTATACTTATCTAGTAACCCATAGTAATATCGAGAAATATTACAGAGTTAAAGAGTCTATTGAAACATGTCGGTCATAAAAATTTTTCATTTATGTAGCTATTCATATAATTTTCATGCTGCTTAGATTGAACGAAGAACCACTAGGAGTAAAACAATTGAGTTTCCGTGGAAAAGTTACGCAAGTGAAATGCTTGTTAGAAGGCAATCTCTCGTAGCCCAATTTTGCCTGAGGGAAAATTCCGCGCAAAAACGAGTCGATTGCCTGCGATGGGAGTCTGATCGCCGAGCCTCTAAATTCCTCGCAGATACTTAAAAGAGGAACTTTCAGCGTAGGTTATCGCATTTCCGTTGGAATTTTACAGGGTGTGGCTTAATGAAGGAATTGCAAAATGTCTCGAGTCGTAATTAAAGCGGATTTCAATCAGTACGAGCATTCCTGCCATTGCGTTTGATTCTTAATTCGGCCTAGAAGATATTGCTCCTATCAAATTTCAAGGAAATAATGATATTTGAATAAAATTTATAGCCTCATTAAAACTGGGAACACAAAATGTAGAATTTGCAATATCAATTGTTAATTATTGAGAACCTTTTCTACTACGTCTAATTCTTTCCAGATTGATTTTAGTGTTATATTATGATATATAGCAAATAATAATATTCATGGGTATGGCATACAAGTCGAAAAAAGTTATATAGGTCAAAAACTGTCCGATTCTTAGCATCTCAGATTTTAAATATTTTGCTAGAAAAAGAAAAGTTAATGGAAAAATTGCACTAAACGAGAACGAGATGTTATTACTTTTCTTGATGTTATTAAACTCCGAAATCCATCTTTACCAATGTCCATGTCCCACAGCAATTTAGGACACAGAAACTAATTTTGAAGGTCTTAACAAAACTGCACGAAATAAAAGCAATATCACGAGTCCAAATTTTGAAGAAAAAAAATCTTATTCAAGCAAAATAATAAAAAAGCATATGAAGAACAAATCAAGTTTAAAAGCCCATATTAGGACGAGGAAGGCAGACCTCCACGCGTCTCATTATACGCTTAATCTGTCGCGGTTTTGCTGCGTTGAAGTAATGAAGTCTGCGCGCATCAAAGCCCAAATTTTTAATAAGCTTATATATAAAACTAACTTTCAGCTCAGCAAATCTTGCTCGGGTCCCTTAATTGCTCTACAGCCTTTCAAAGTCACGGGAATAATGAAGAAAATCACATTATATTTTAAAAGAGCACAAATGAAATATGGAGTCCTCTAAGCTCCAATGCAACTCGCTTTCCTTAAGAAAAGCAATTTAAATTAGTAATGCTATTCATTAGCAGTATGGAAACAGAGGAAAAAGTCAACGAAAAATGTTTTTATATGAATTGTGCGTAAATTTGTATATCATCGTAGTCCTTATTTCGTTCATATATTTACACTGATAAATTTTATGTTATATTTATTATAAATCTCTAATACATTTTCGTAGTATGGATTAATTATCTATGACATCGTATTGATTTGAAGGGAAAAATTAAAGGACTTGCGCGAGAACGCAAATGCAAAAATAAGAGAGAATTTATCGAGTAATTATACACATGACAACATATAATTTACATGCATGTTTATGAAGACGTGTACAACCATGCATCAAAGTGAATAACCTCCATTAATTCTTTGATAGATGAATAATCTCTAACTATAATTACGTCTAAAACTAAAATTAAACGATCAAAATAGACAGTATACTGCGTTTCAACATTGACAGTTATCAAGTGCATCGTGAAACAGAGAACGTTTCTTCTCAGTGACGAAGCTCCTGGCCATTGACAATCTCAACAATGCGCGTTCATTTCGCAGTCGACATAAATGGATATTGCATGGAAGTTATGGGCCTCGTAGACACAAGCCAGAAAATTCCAGCCGTTTTTGAGAGATAAAGAGGCATTGCGCGGCCATATTTGCATGGAGTATTTCGATGTCACCTGTGAAATATCAACCTACTGTGTAAAGTGTTAATAGATTATGACAAGTGTTATGTCAGTTAAATTTTAGTCTTGTATAATTTTTTATATTAGTAAACAAAATGTCGAGAAATTTCTAACCAGTTTTCCCCTGTTAAAATAAAAAAAGCACCGGCGCGGGATACTGCGGAGAAATTTCTATGCGTCATCATTCTTTTTACTATTGCACCAAATGAAACAAATATTCACGTTAAATGCATTTCAGAAACTAAAATAAATGGTCAAGCTCACATCAAATTCCCTCTAAGTTGCTCACTTATAAATTATTTCCAGCACAAGAGCTTAAAAATCAGTGCTCGCTCCCTAAGTTCATAGTTCAGCTGTTCAAGTAAGATGGAATTATGCCTAAACCAATAATTATGACTTTACCAGTAATTATGACTAAACCATCTTCATAAGAAAACGAAAGCGAATAATGACCATCATTCGCTCACATTCTACTCAACCATTTCACTGAAGTGAAATTCTGTTTAGCTCACCCAATTACTCACGCTGTACCGAAATGGATGTTTTCTTGAATCCGGCAGCCACTCGTCGAGTTAAAAATTTTATCGAGCGAACTCAAAGGACATTCCGGTTGCTTTCCATCTCACGTTGTCATCCCTAAGGATCAGCGACGCATCCTAGCTATTGAGATGCAAGCAAGGCAGAGAAGAGATGTACCTGCATTCGCTCCACCGAACTTCTGGCGACGAGCTAAGTAAATATTAAAAGTTTCGAGCATTACGTAGTCTTCGTCGATAATTCTTGCCTGCTTTGACTCCTTTCTTTTCTGCGCTTGTTGCTTCAAAAGAACGGTGTCGTGGGTATAGTAGCAGTTATAGGATGAATAAAAATTATAATTAAAAAATTTTAATGATAATCAAACGAAAAAAAAAACAAAAATACAGATATATAAACTATGTGTTCGCTTTGCTCTAGTTCTTACTTTGGACTCAAGATTCGGAGTCATTGTGATTAATTAATTGATAAACAAGAATTTAGAACTGGTAATAAATGAACAACGAAAGCAGAATATAAGGAGAACCAGACACAGAAGTAATATCCATAAAATAATAACCATGAACACCTCTAAAAACCATCACTGATCGAATTGAAACAGAAAATTATCACAAAAATAAATCAACCAATTGATAAAGTAAAGCGTACCTCCGTGGTGCATCACACGGCAATGAATAAGTGCTGAGCATATCTGAACGAGGTCACGTCCGAGGTGACTTAAAACCAAAAATCAGAATACCTAAATGTAAAAAAACACTATTGCACTGCGTTCCCTAACAAATAAGGTAAGCAAATCTTGGAGTGTACTGCTTATCATTGGTGAAATTTGTGTTTGTCGCTAAAAAGCTCGACTGAAAATAGTATAATAAATTTTATGGAATAAGTATGCTCGTAGGTACGAATAAATGCACCTTATCGAATGGCATGAAATTGGGCTCTAAAGTTTTATTGAAACTAAGTAATGTTTCAATGTTAAGCTGACGTTTGTAGAACCGATGTTTTTGCACCGTGTCGGGCGTCGTCGAGGAGCTGGAATAACTGCAGAATCGTCTGTTTCAAAAGTCCGTTGATGGAGATGGCTCATTTTTCTCGCAGACAATTTGCTGCCGAAAGATATATTTGTGAGAGGACGCGAATGAACGACCATGCAACGACAGCCTCTCGGGCATCTAGCCGATCGAAAAAGTGTAATATAGCGTCACGATGTTAGAGGAAATAGGAAATGTGCGACTCAATATCAACCGAAAAAGAACGGAAAAGATTTCTTAGGCATTGAATAGAAACAGAACATGTAAGGGTCGGTATGAATCGAAGTCAAGCGAAAAAGAACACTTCAGACGTTGAAGCAAAAGCAGCGAATGTGAGTCGATGGAGTAGGGCAAGAATGATGAGGAAATCGTTTACCATTAAAATAATAGAGAAAATATTAGTTGGCAATTGAGATTAAATCAAATTCGAAATAATTCACCGTACATTACGAAAGCTGGATCTTAAAGTTTGTTCATGGATGAATGAGTTCAAGTTTAGTTTATTAACCTCAGCGTAAAATTAAATATGGAAGACTCTATATCTCAATATTGATATTATTGATCAAAAATATTTGAGTTTGGGTCCGTCTCACCTGGTATTGAGATGTTTTCGGTCAATTACTATTCCAAAAATAGTAAAGTTTACAACAATTGCGCTGTAAAGCATGTTATATTCTGACTAAGCCAAATATAATAGATATATTTAATACTATTCCTAGGAAACACTCTGTAATATAAATTACAGATTGCATACAAAGAAATGCAATCTACATACAAAGAAATGAAAGAAATTTCAAAGAAATACATACAATTCAGGAATGTTTTTTCTTTAAACTCGTAACAATACTGCCTCGAATTTCAAGAGACTGCTATGATGTTAAACTGTTTGATGAACTTTGGCTTCATTGTAAAAGTCTTGTCATATTAACAAAATTATTCTCATTTCTCAAACTGTTGTATTATATATTAATATAATGTTAATAAATGTTAATATTAATACTGTTAATACAACTCAAACTGTTATATTAATATTAATAATTGCTCTCATATAAGAGACATTCTTCTGTGGAAAGAACGGCAATAGCGCTGCTGGTGATCCATTATATTGGAGTCCAAGAGTTCAATTGTAAAGATGCCTAGATCGCACGCAGGCTAAGAAAACTGTCTGAAAGTTACACCTTCTTCATTAATAATTGGGCGAGAGCTGTCATCTAAAACACGCCTTAGGCCAACAAATATCAGGAGACCTTCGCCTCCGGCTGAATGAGCGTGAAATAAATGCCGTTCCTTGAACTATGTAATAGCTACTGGAAAGTCTTAATAGAAATCGCCGAGGTTTCTTTCCGCGCAATCGATGGTAAGCGGAAAAATATGCATCGAGATAGGCTGGATTATCACCTAATAAAACATAGATATCATACACTGTCACGCGATTATAGAGAAGAAAGGCGGGGATATATACTCGTAAGTATAATGATGACGAAATTATGAATTTACATTACTCCTGTGAACTTTGATAATTAATATGTCATAATTGACAAAGTTCAAATTTAAGCATGAATTATTAGGAAGTCCCGTGACTAATTATCCGTTGAAACGAAATGAGCAATATAAGTTAAAGAATTCATGTCACTTTTGCTTCATTATTTTATTCTTATTTACTGTATGTAATATTAGAAAATATTTCATGATTTCCAGTTTTGTGGCAATAATGGGAATGTGCACCCCATTTTCTCCACCAGGAAGAGTCGAAGGCGCCATGAAAAAGAAGCTCGTAAGTAACGAGGTTGAGAAAAACCCTATAAATCCTGGGATAATTTGAGTCCAGTCAATTTATTGGCTTATTTTTAATAGCGGCTTCAGCAGATGGAGGGCGCCGGCAATGCACATGAACATCAGAAAATCGCAATTTTGGGGGCAGTTCAAGTTCAAAATTGTACACCTATATGCAACACTATGTAATTAATTACCATGCAATGTTTTCACTGTAGTAAAAATGCTTTAATAGAATTTTTCGCCTATTTTACTTTAAAATATTTTTTGATAAGTCATCTAATAATTGTAACAGTGAATCTGTTTGAAACCGCTTCCGTAAGTCTTCCTTTCTTAGCCTAAGGTATTTTTTAATTATGTGTTTGCAAAACAGCGGCACGTAATGAAGTCGAATTGAAGACATTCGCTAATATTAGTTTTAAAAGCATAATTAAAAATACCTTTACACATACTACATATAAATTCCCATATTTGTGCAACAGGTGCATCCTACCACCTGGTCATCAGTGATCGTCCTCTCAAAAAAGATAACATAGATCATGTTGAACTAAAATTTGTCTGTGTCGCTAAAATTTTGCAGCAACGCTTTGAAGTTATTTTCATGATAGCCACAGCAGTAACTTCAATAACCTACCTTTTATAAAGACAAATTTCATCCTGTCGTTTTTCCAATGCTATAGTGGCTTTCCGCTAAGTGAAATTTTGCATTTTGCCGAACATAAGCGTGGCGATTGAGCTCTTACTCATGTCAGCACGCAATATGCGCTACATTATAGGCCCAGATAGTCTGATGTTCATCGATCACAGAATCCACTTCCATAATTTGGTAAAACTTTCTCAATAAATTTGCATGCGACTCTCTTCGCTTTCAAGAACTCTGCGTCGCGCACGTAAGTTCGTGCGCTGAAATTACCAGCCAGAAATTTCTGACAACTCAATCAAATTTGTCTTTGTCAAGGTACCTGGTGAATTTTATAAATTAGCATTTTTAACCTAACTTCCATAGGCAAAATGTAATGAGGCAAGAGTTTTTACAAGATCATTGACCACGAAGGCATATTTTTTTTATAATTCACACGCCTTTTTAAAGAGGCCCTTGCAGGCCAGTTTCCTCGAGAGCCCCAGGCACATTCAATCAGGAAGCCTGCTAGTCCAGTTTGTTTACAAAGTGTCGCCATGAAGGAAACGGAGGGCAAAGTATAGAGCGTCAGCATAATGAGAGTGGCTGGTTACTTGCTGGGCTATGGGAAGTTTAAAGGAACGAACAATATACTTTGGGAACATTTATCGCGTTGATCGATAGTGAGGACGATATTCTACAAACGTCGGCGGGTATAGTGCCCATTTCGGCACGCGCCTCGACTAACTTAGCTGTCTTCACTGAGAACAAAAGATGGTGTCGTCATCTGCATCAGCTGAAGTATATTATGTAATGGAGGAATCACATGGATATTACGGGGGAAATACAAAATTGATTTCTAACGAGTATAAAAAATGTCAGTGATCGGTCTAATGTGTACCAAAGTTGCTATGAACGTACATAAAACCAACTTGGAACAAGCCAATTAAATTTTTAAATTTTATTTTTTTGTCAAAGTTAATGGGAGTGTGCGTGTTTAAAGGGGCTGTTCGAGCGCATATCCATGATAATTATCGTTTCAGAATATTACCTGTACCAAAAAATTAATTCTTCGTGGGAGCCAAACAGGGAGGAAATTAATGGCAAAAAAATTGAAATTTGATTATCGAATCAATTGGGATAACGGGATTCTAAAAGGCATTTTTTTTAATTTCTGGAATTATCGAGTCCAGGCAACGCCGAGCTAACCAGAGTTAATGTAAGGAAACTGTAGGTCTGCTATCCCTAATTTAACGCAGGTTTCATTTGATTAACACAATGAAACCTGCATTAAAGAACAACTTCTGCCATACTACACTAATATCCTAATTTGTGCACTATTTCACTCATACGCTATTATAACCCCATGACACTCGTCTCATGCAGTTAGACATTTTTTTGCATGTTTCAAATTTTTTGATAAACTAAAAATTAAAAAGCAACTAAACAACACACACTCTAATACAATATCACACGAATTAAAATACTAGCCAATTAAAGTGCGATTTCACGAACAAATTTCAGCAACTTGGTTGACCTCTAATTATTATCACCAATAATATACCCGCATTTATCAATTAATAAAAACTTCAAGAATACTAAAAATGTCGTCCAAGGGCATAACCAAAGGTTATTCCTAATTATAAATAATTATTTAATCTATTGCACAAATTCCTTTGCCACACAAAGCTTAACGAATTTTTAACGAAGACTTCAAAGATACATGCATGTGAAAAAAAAACATGTATTCTCATTTTCTTATTCTTATTTGCTTAACAAAATGTTTTAACAGACACTCCTTCGCTCGAATTTTCTTACGTGATGCATTTTATATAGCACCCGTAACAAACATCTCAGTTTCACATCACTTACTCTCAACAGTTTCACATCACTTGCTCTCAACAGTTTCACATCACTTGCTTCCAACAGTTTCACATCACTTGCTCTCAACAGTTTCACATCACTTGCTTTCAACAGTTTCACCGCCCTTGCTCCCAACAGTTTCACCACACTTGCCCTAAGCAGTTTCACCGCCCATGTTCTTAATATTCGTCATTGGATATTGGCATCGATACGAATTTCTCTTCATCGATAACGCGACAGCGATCGAACGCCCCGTGGCGAGGAGCCACTCAGCCACCTGAACCAGTTCGGTATTGAACAAATCTCGCTGTTAGATTCTCGAATTCGAGAGCAATAGCTTCAGTTACTTTGGAGTTGTACACAAAAGGTTCCAGAGATCGAGAAAATTCGTCAAAGGCTTTCATTTTGATAGCTAGGACATAACAACAGACAACGTTTCTATTCATTTAATACACTACCTTTCATCATATTTTTCTGAAAAACCTGGATTGAACAGTGGTGACGCTATTTGTTAAATTGATTCGGCAAAATAAAGTTTAACAAACGTACAGTACTCTCTCCATTTACCTGAGAGCTAAAATATTTTTCATCCTCTAACAGTAACAAGAAAAACCCTCTAGAAGAAGTGACGAAAAGTACTTTTTCTTTTGAATGTATTCCCTCGAAAATACGAGCTACTGGACAAGACGAAACCAATCATGAAGTACGCTGCATGATCCAGCCTACGCAGCGGCGCTACCATCAAATAGCACGTAAAATTTCTCTGTCTATCACCGGTGAGCTGGAACGAACGAATGCAATGAGAAGAAATCTATCAAGGCCGAGCCATCGCAGAATCAACTGAGAGCCATTAAGTAGATGGACAATTCGTTTGGGAAACGAGGTGATCCCGTCCGTACGCAGCGAAGTTCCAACCAGATGATGTTGGAGGCAGAAAAGCTTGCTTCCTTCCCTCCAATGACTCGAAGCATTCAAGCTAATGGAAAACTTGGCTGAGGTGAACTTTGGCATCTCGATGGGTGCAGCGGTAAAGCCAGCATCCAGATTGCCTGACTGGAAATTACATCATTTCCAGTTTTCGTAATCCCCATTTTCTTTTGAAAGTTTCTGTATCGTTCGACTTGAAGTGCGAGATCGCCGGAGAGATAGCTAGCATCTCATGAGCAATAGGACTCAATGATTATTACTCCTATCCAGGAAATTCTTTCGATCACGAAGAACGCCTTTGTTAAAATTAAATTAAGTAGATTAAATGGAGGATTGAGAGGCTTTATTAAACGTCTTTTTGCGAATTTTGTTTCGTCTTCTTGCCTGTCCGATTTTGATGCAATTATTCAAAATGCGATATAGTAGCACATTTGCTTAGTTAACGGTCACTACTTACATGGAAGGATATTGGTCATTAGTGAATTTACAATGAAGCAACAGTAGACTGATATCTAAAATATGATATAAAAATTCAGGCGTTCTTCTTTACGCTCAGTGCGACCCTGTACCGAAGAACGACAACGACAAATGCGACTCACATTGTAACAAATCACGCCAACTTCACACGAATATGCTTGACATGTCAATGCTTCAGTAACTGAAACATGCGTGCGGATGCGTTCATGTTCAAACATCTGTAAATAAGCTAGGTTGCCAGCCAGACTAACATGGCTAAAAACCGGACTTAGATGATTCGCTGATGTCAGGAATGTGCGAAAGAGCATTTCATCTCGGAATTTGTCCTGGTTATTCAGGTTGAAGCTAAGCCTTTCTGCTCGAAGGTCCGACGTTAAAAGCCATGACGAGCCGCCGGGTTCAGTGGCGCTGAGCAAAGCTCGCAGTTACTCGAGAAAGACTGTCGATTTATTACAGAAAATAATGACCCAGGAATTGGCGTGGCTCGGCTATACTGAACGGACTTGGCAGCAATACCAGAAATATTTTAAAGTAATTATTGTTGTACATCTCGTTCAGGCAGAGGCAAGTGAGTTACAAATATTAAATCAACTGAACTCTTTTCATCGTAGTACATTACAAATATAGTAAGATAACTGAATTGGCATAGATGAGGGCAATAAAATTTAATTGAATTAACAGAATTTTCAACTGAGAAATTGCTGCCGCCTACATAATCTTAAGATACCTCAGCAACTCATGTGAGCTAGAATGAAAATAGGATTGCTCTCGCAAAGCAAAATAAATTGGCGGAGTAAGAGTACAAATCTCCGAGCAGTCGAAGAAACAAAATAAAGCATGCAAACTTTGAAATTATTATTTCCGAATACTCGTTGAATGAGATCGGAATCCCTCCCCACCCCCCAAAAAAAATAGCCAAAACACGCTTACAATGCTATATGAATATAATGAATGTAATTTATACATGTGCTTTGAGACAGCAGCACGAAATCTCCTGAATACGATATCATAAAGAGGAAACAATAAAAAAACACGTATAGAACGTAGTTTGAGAGCGAATTAATAAATAACTCAAGTAATGAATTTCATTTAAAGTTCCTGTTCTGTGCTGAGGTTAATAAAATGGGAGGGAGTAATATAAAGTGTGATGCGATTGTTTCGAGACCAAGCGTTTTATTATGCTTTATATCGAACGTTTGGCAAGCCTGTCTCGTGACCTGTTGCCGATTCTTTTCCTTTTCGTGCCTTGTTCACAGAAGATCTAAAATCGTGTCATTTGACCGAATATTTTCATGACTGACGATAGTTTGAAGTAGCTACTAGACTTCCACCGAGTTGGATAAGGTGCTAGGCATTTCAAATCTGAACATAAATTTTTCCATAGCTTTATCAAGTCTGTTCTTGAACGCGTTCATACTTGGAGCGCCAACGATGTCATCAGGGGGCTGTTCCACATGTCGGTGATTCGAAGCGAGAAGAAATTTTGTCGCGTGGAGAAGTTGCAGCGCAGTTTTTTTAGCTTATAGCCGTGGCCCCTGGTGTTGGTTCTTGTTTCAAATTCTAGTAACCCTTCAGGGACCTTGTATAGACCATGAGTATACTTGTATACTTCAATGAGGTCCCCACGAAGACGTCGATAACTGAGGCTTGGAAGCTTCATAATCTTCAATCTTTCTTCATAGGACTTGTCCTTCAAGCCTGGAATTATCCTTTTCGCACGTCTTTGAACATTCTCTATTCTATTTCCAAACTCTAGATTCGGGCGCACATTCGTTATGCCAGGGTTAGGTTTAACTTTGCTCGGTGGCGGCGTATATAAGGAACCTAAGTTTGCGCTACACGTATAATTGATTCGAGGTTCTTCTGATTGGTAAATTGGAAGCATATTACAGTATGGACAGCTTGTTACGGCATCACTTTTTTTACGTTACTTCTCGCGACAACTTGGAATTTCCAAATTGACAAATTTTACACAGAATTTGAACGTGGGTGAAACTTCTTCATATAATATCTCGTCAATCATTGTTTTCCCTTTTCTGAATATATGAACATTGAGAATTTTCGGGGAAACCAAGATTTTTTTCATACCCTTAGATATAATTTCAATTAAAATGTCGTCTTACTCAATCATTATAAACATCGAATGGGGTTAGTTAAAACACAGGTATATCTTTTACGTGGATTTTAATAACTGGAAACACTTGTCGTGGGTAGGAAAATATTCAACACGAAATTGGTTATCAACACTCAAACATTATAAAGGATATCGTACGTAATAATGAACGCAGGAACAAGCTAACATCTTTGAACAAACCTCGGTATCTACAATCTACGCAGCTTATCTTTACGAGTCGTAACGACTCGAAAACGAACCGATCAATGGACTAAAATTAAAACACACGAACAAAATGGCTTCCTAAACCTAACAAATAATAAATAATTGCCGAACCTAACGAGAACACTTAATCCAAAATTGCCGAACTCCTCTCCACGTGCTCCAGTTGAGGAAAATATGTACAGGAATTGAGCGCGTTTAACCATAAATACATATCAGTGATATATTAAAATAAAAACGTAAGTTACCGAAAAAACTCACGGCCGATCTGTCGCAGGCGACTTTACTACTAAACTCGCAAAGCAGATCAGCAAACTTGACTTTGCCAAATGTAAACTGGATCTTTTCTGCTTATGCGAGTTCATTTAACACTAATCACTACAAACCTATTATTTTCAATAGTTATGAAATAGGTACAGCTGGGCAGTGCAAGGCTAAAGTAAGCTAATCTCATTTACGATTCTGAATTTCACAATTAAATTTACTATTTCCAACGATTCAATGGCAGAAGAATGAGAACTTACGAGTCAATAACCAAGCGCACAGAAAGGCATTCGTGACACCGGAATTTCTTCCCACGTTCAAGTATGGACATCGTGTTACGAAAGCAATGTTAAGTATTGAAAATTAATTAGCGAATATAAATAAATTACTCTCGAATGTTCTAATATCTTCGATGCAAGTCATGTAGATTTGAGCAGCCGTACAATCGGAGATGGTAATTATTAAGGCAGGGAATATCACATTGGATTAGAGAACTTGAGAGCTCTCATTAAATTGGGCCGTCTTATTTTTCTTCTTCAAGGTACAGTGGATACTTCATAATTGAAGAAAAACCGCCTCATATACCCCAGAGTAACATCGAGCAATTACACATGTAATTGCAGTAGCTTGCTTATACGTTTATTTGGCCGCAGCAGCCGAGTACTCATGAAGAAAGTCTACCCGTCAGTAGATTACGAGCAGGTCGCTGCCACAAAATGGGTCAATAACATTAGGATAATATATAAAATTGGATACGAAAAAATCTTGCTTATAATCCTTGAATAGAAGATAAATCTTATTCTTACAAAGGATAAGATTAATCCTTTGTAAGATTAGATCCTCTTTAGAAGGGGCTGAAACAAAAGTACAATCTTTACTATCAGGCATACAAACTCCATCTAGTGCAATCTCAGTAAATAAGACTAACAAGTGGCGAATGAACAACAGAAAGATAGCAGCTGCGATAATCGCGTTTGTCGTTCATCAATACAGGGCGCCTAGGTCTCCCTATTGAAGTCGCTTGGGCAACGATCCTGCACATTATTTCATGGAACACGAGCAGGGTTTGAAATTTCGCATTTGAAGAGGATTTAATGACGATAGGAGGATACAATAACGAAATGAAAAAACACTAATCGTAAAAAACACAGTTGGAAATCTAGGAGCTTTATCCGTGCTGTATCACAGATAAAGCTGTAAACTATTCACACACTACCGCATTGGGCAAAATTTTTTTAAGATATATTAAGTTTAGCATTTCAAATGCAACACAACACGGGACTACGACTACGATAACAGAATTTCCGCGAGTTAGTTAGTAATTATTCATACGAGTAAGGAAACTGACTCCAACAGATGTAATAACTTTACTTTATATAGTTTAATTCATATCTATGGGTTCTTCGAAAAACCGTAAGAAATATATATAATATAAAAGAGCAGACGTAAGGACCTAGCGCGGAAACTCAATTAAAAAATTCCGAATTCCCATTCAGACAGACCTTTAATTGTTGGGCAAAGCGCACACGGCAAATAAATTCGCAAGCAAGCGTTTAGAATACACAAGTAAAATAACAATATCAAGCTACAAACAGGCGAGAAATTTTCTCTATTTCGAATCCACCTTCTAATACAATTGTACAGATAAATGAATAAATATTGCTCATGATAGTATTTGCAAAAAATAGTAGAGCCTGCAAGGTGCACGTCGTCATTTAAACTATTAATTAAGCGGTCTAAAACGAGTAAATTTTAGTAATTAAAATTATTGAAAATACGAATTTTGGAGGGAGAGATGTTCAAGGTGCCCAATTGCTGTTAACCAGGGCCTATACTTTCAAAAAAATTTAAGAGATCGTAACTTCATCAGCCAATCATTGACGGCCTTTCGAGCAAAATCCACCAATCAGAGACAAGAAAATAGAGCGTAAGTATTTACGTTCACTCAGCGAGTTTTGAAAGTATGGCCCCAGACATTCTTCACACAGCGAATTTTAAATTGAGCAATTCATAAAGTAGCATAACTAAAAATGAATTGTTGATGAAAGAGAAAGTTAAATAATGAATAATAAGATTGAAATCGAGTCATAGTATTAAAATGTGTTCTAGTCATCATTAGCGGAGCACCATTTATTTTTCTGTATCACTAGTTAATGAGACAAGGCTTAAGTATGAACACGATTGGCAGTGACAATAAAAGAAAAATATAGTCATATTAACATATTGCTACGAAAAAAAATTATAAAGTCAGGATGAAATCAATTTAATTTCAAGTAAAACTGACAGTAAACTGTGTGTCTCGATGAATAATTAGTTGTTTAATTTTATTGAATGATCTAAAAATAATCAAGAGAAAATTTAAAGACAAGAAAAGTCCTTAAGTCGCGGGTATGCGACTGGCTTGCTTACCATGACAGGTTCGTTTCATGTTAATTAAAACCTGATTAATTTAACGAGGGTGGAAGTGAAGTAAGGTCTTCAGTAAATCCATTGCAATTTAAAACTCATGATTACCTTAAAACAATGGATTTGGTTTTGAAGCTTGAATAAATACTTTTGAAGCGAGGGCGCCTTGATAAGCTTAAAATTACAGAAAAAAAATATAAATAATTAAGAACAAAACCAGCAAAGCAAACCTTGCTAATGCCTTTATAATAATTCATGTACACTGACTCCTACCCAATGAGTTCTCACGTAATCAATGCGCTATGGTAGTTGAATTTCTCTTATAGAATATTAGTAGGATCGGAGCCGAACTAATTAAATTATTTAAAACTTAGCGCTTGCCAAATGCCAAATGTGGTCAACTATCGCATCCCAGATGGGAGATTTTTTTTCTCCGGAATTGAGGGCTCGAATCCAAGAAAATTGTCGGATTTCTTCACACATACCGGTATCGCCGAATTTCCAGAACCGTCAGTACCCATTACCATAGCTTCTGCGTTCCCATTGATCAAGCTACCATCGTCAGGCCTACTTTGTGAAGAGAAGCCATTATTTTTACTATCAGCTTCAGAATTTTCAACACATGCATTATCCAAATGAACTTTATCGCCTTCAATGTGGATTTTTTTCGCCAGCGGTTCACCACTATCAGGAGATTCTCTGCCGCTCTTAGTTTCCGAGACGTCACTGTCCATCTGAGAGGCATCGCGTTTGGACTTGGAAGGCTTCAGTGTAATGACATAAGAAGGCGGGGCTTCGATGACTTCCCCAGACAAAAATTCAATAACAATACCATCGTCTCGGACAGAATCAGCCATGGCGTTGAGTTCGGTAAGATCGGAAATCACGTTTTCCTTTCCATCGGATCCAACGCATTTAAGAGGTGAACGATAAATGGGACCAAATGTTCCATTTTTGTGAGAAAAAACATTCACTTTTTCTTGAACTTTTGCTTCCGGTTGTTCTTCCGTAACTAATTCCACACTGAAAAGGTCTTGCTGGTCGTGTTTAATGAAACCTTCAGGGATGACGTATTTAAAAGGCTTAAAATGAACTTTGGTATGATCTTTGATGAAGTTTGGTTGTGATGCAATGTAGTCACAAAAGTTACACTTATGAAGTCCTTTACCTCCGTTAGCAATATGCCGTAAACTGTGACTGTCAACTGCGTCTCTCCTAACATTGGCGTAAGGGCAATACTGGCAGTAAAACACACGTTTGCTGTCGTCCTCCTTGGACTTGGGATCAAGACCTTTCTTGTTCTGAATAAGAATGTGCTGGCGCTCTGAAGTCGTCAAGTCCACTTGTGATGGATCGGCGACAATGGTATCCCGCGACACGTTGTTGTCATCCGCGACCTGGACCACAGGCTCGTATCGAACGTCGTTGTCATCCGGTGTTACCTTCCCGGTTTTCTTACACTCCACCCGTTCATTGTATTTGTGCCTATTGATATGCATGTTGAAATTAGCGAAAAACTTTACCGAGTAATCGCAAATTCTGCATTTATACTTGTGATCGGCGCCGTGTAGATTTGCGTGCACGTTGTATTGGTCTATCTTTTCGAAGGCAGAAGGGCAAAGCTTGCACTTGTAGCGCTTTTCTCTTGTCTTTCCAGAGACTTTGTCAACGTGCAGAGGATAATGCATTGTCGGATCACCCATACGTTTAGCCTCGTTTTCTTGGTCTTTGCATGGCCGCTGGGAGGCCTTCTGAGTCTTTGCTAAACATGCATCGTCAAACTTACTCTTAGGAATTTGTTGTTGCTCCATTTCAGTTTTGTGTCTCAGTAAATCCACTCCTGATAGAGGAACCTGTTCCTCAACGTAATACTTAAATTGTTTCTTTGGTAAACTTGGCAAACTAGACGAAGACCCATTGCTAGATGAAGCTTTCCTTGCGCTGTTTTGTGACTTGACACCAATGAACTTGAGTTTAATGGGAGGATGTAACGAGTTATTGTCGGGAGATTTATCACCAGCGCCTTGGATTATGAATGACAATCCATCGGGCGGTATTTCTTCTTTCTTGCTGGCAATTTCTCTCTTCTCTTTCTCACACTGCTCGTGTAGTGATACGTGTTGACTAAGTGCGTCCTGCGTCTTAGCAGCGTACGTACAGCGGTTACATTTATGGGGATTATCAGCCCCATGTAGCGACTGATGATACTGCAGAGTGATTTGTTTACTGAAAGTCGATGGACACAAAGAACATTTGAAGCGTGTAACCCCAGAGGGATCTTTTGGAGCATCTGAAGTATCCTTGTGTTTTGTCTCCATTTGCGGTCCAGGAGGAACTGACGAACAAGGTACCGACATGCTTGGTACGGGTGGGTACAAAGCAGCACTTTTGTACTGCGTCAAGAGATGGCGGGTGTTTTCCCTATACTCCGGAGAGTGAACTCGAGCATGTGCTAACAAGTGTGGTTCCTGACGAGCGCCATAATCACATTTTTCGCAAATGAAAGTTTGGTTAAATTTTGCCCCGTGGAAACGTGTGTGTATGAGCACTTCTTTCTCGACGAAGAAACGAGCTGGGCAATGTTGACAACAATAAATCATTTTTTCGTCCTTAGCTGAGTCTAGCTTGATCTTTTTTTCGTTTCTAAGGATGTCTTCAGTAGCAAGATTCAACTTGCTGGCTTCCTTGGCTTTGTGCAGTAATGAATTCATCATGGCTTGAGATTTCAAACGATGAATTTGTTCTTCATCAGATTTAGTTTGATCAATAAAGGCGTGGATTCTGCCCAAACTTCCTTCATGCACCTTTGCATGAGCCGAAGTGATATTAATGTTCCCTGAAACATAACTGCAATGGGGGCACTTGAAGCTCCCCTCAGGCAAAGACACATTGCCTTCATTAGGAAAATGCATTTTCTCGTGATCCTGCACATTAGTTTTCCTCAAGTTCACATGTGGGCACCATCGACACTTGAACATCTTGAAGAATCGATCCCCTTTCGACGTCCATACCATTGGGACATCCAAGAGTTTCTCTGTAGCCGAGTCCAGCAATATGGGCAGAAAGTCTGACACAGAAAGACGATTTCCACCTTTACAAACTTCCACGGCGCTGCCGATCGTATCTCCACTACCGTTAATGGGCGTGATTGTGAGCGACGGTGATGGACTATCACTGCGTTCCCGCTGGTTTTCCATACTTGAAATTTGTGTTCCTCCGCCATTGGGACCGAAAATTTGTTCCAGTGTTTCTGGGGGCAGCCCGTGAACGCGTATATGCTGGGCAAGGAGGTGCCTCCTCGTGACGTTGTATGTGCACTGTGGGCACTTGAAGGCCAGGCCCCGAGGTCGGTGGAACTGACGGTGGTGCAGCACCTTGGGGCGGTTGTGGCTCTCAAAGGGGCACGACCCGCACTGGTACAGAGGTGCAAACTCGGACTGTCAGTGAACGAAATTATTGTTATAATATCTTCATCGAATTTTATTCTATTATTTAGATGAAATTTGTGGAATTATGATGTTAAAAAAGTTTCTTCAGAGCTCAAAATTTTTAATGGTAAGACAATTTGTTAGCAATATAATTACATTAGTTGCAAAAGCATTTGATACAAGCAAAATCAACTTAAAAACCATTCAGGTAATTTACCTATTGTAGCCAAGCAGCAGATTTTAAATTCTAAACTACCTTCTAAGTACTTGGAACTTTCTATTATTAGCAGACAATAAATAAAATTACCCCATTCTCTTGCAGTTGTTGCTGCGGTAGCTGCTGTTGTTGTTGTTGCTGCTGCTGCTGTTGCTGTGGTACGCTTTCTGTAGCAGCTTTAATAGGTCCAGGCACCTGTACGCCGTGTACCAGCAAGTGTTCGAACAACTCCCTGCAAATTAATACTCAATTAATACAAGCGAAATATATTTAAATTTAGGCCACTATTTCTTGAGACGACATGATACGTTAACAAGTTAAGATGAAGCGTTAATTACAATTTTCACGGAACTTGATTCAACAGCTCAATTGGTCAACATATACTCGAGTCGAAATTGAACAGCATTTAATAACCGCATCCACGTAAGTTCTCTTTGGTAACGCGATATTGTCCACAAACACGATAATTAAAGTCTATTTAATAACATAAGGTGTATCGAGTCTCACGTGGTTGATACTGCGAACATTTGGAATGTCAGCCAAGTACAGAATTTATCATTGCTAGATATAATCATTTTTATCACGCACGTGATTAACATTAATAACTTAGAATAGCAATAAAATGTATATACTTTGCATAAGAATATCAACTTAGAAAGGAAATTTGAAAACTTAACCCCGTTAAACAAAGTTCATCGCAGTAAAATACAGGAGACTTCAACTCCAGGCAAGGAGTGATCATCTTACAAGACTCCAATGTATTTAATTCAATAACTTTATGGGCTCAACAGAAACCTTCAATGATGAACAGAAACCTACAATAATGAGCAGACAAATATGAAAAACCGAGCTCACGACAGCCTATGGATGGAATTGATCCAAAGTCAACTCTAACCTCCCGCGCTTGAAACATGTCTTGATTTTCTAATTTGAGAGCTTGGACGAAAGTTAAAGACCAAGACATGGTAGATTATTAAACTTACCGTTGTAGAACAAACGAGTTTCATTCTTAAACCCTTATAGCAAAAATACCCGTAAGTTACTACACTAACAGATTTCACAAAATCTTTAGTTATTAATTAATGATATTATCATTTAAAATTTCCAAAAAGAAATGAATTATATCGATCGTTAATTTCGCGACACTTTCCACTGCACAGTTTGAAACAAGCCTGGATTTCTTGTGAAGTATAAACTATAAAGTATAAACTCACGTTTTACTGTTGACATAAAATGGGCAGGCCATACACTTAAAGATGCAGTCGGCGCGTGGGGTGTGGCGACTCAAGTGTTGCTTGTAGACGCTGCGGCGAGAAGTTTTGTAGGGGCACAGGCGACATGAGAACGACTTTGGGGACCCAGCGCCCTGTGCCGTGCTGGGGTCTGGAGAAAATTATTCCAGATGAGACAAGGAAAATAAATAAAGTCTGTCAAATTATTCCAGGTGAGACAAGGAAAATAAATAAAGTCTGTCAAATTATTCCAGGTGAGACAAGGAAAATAAAATAAAGTCTGTAAAATTATTCCAGGTGAGACAAGGAAAATAAATAAAGTCTGTAAAATTATTCCAGGTGAGACAAGGAAAATAAATAAAGTCTGTAAAATTATTCCAGGTGAGACCAAATAAAAAATAAAATGTATGTATAAATAAAATAAAATCTGTCAAATTATTGCAAGTGAGACAAAAATAAATAAATAATTCAATGTATCGACATCTAGTAAATGGAGAGCAGGTCAAATTTACAATAAAAATTTCACATCTAGGTCATGGAATTTAATGAATTTAGAACCAAGTCATAACTTTATGAAATCGACAATAACCGCGATGGTTTATAATCAACTTAACGGCCCTGTATTTCTAAGAGACTAATTTCATCAGCTAAGTTTTCTGAACTTGAAAAAAAACATCTACTAGCAAACATGTACCGTAACTAAGAGGCGTGCGGTGTAACGATATAAAACCTCAAATTCTTGTAAGCATGATTGCCTCCTTAACTGAATAAAAATTGAGCCTAATCTATCATCGCGGAAGAGAAACGTACAAAATTATTATTTCCCGCGATATAATACATGATCTACGACCAAATATCATCACACGAACCAGCGCCAGGACTCTCTCCTTCACAGCTGCTGGTGATGCCTCCACGGCCACCATGGGCACTGTCGATGTGCAGCTGTAAGAGAAAAATCAAATGCACAGCTGTAAAAACTAAATAAAATAAATTATTCATGTGAGAACTTGACAGGACAAGTTCCCTAAACGTGTGAACATGCGTCGTAAAAATTAACCTGTACGTCATACACACAATATTGAACTGTACGTCATACACACAATATTGAACTGTACGTCATACACACAATATTACCCTGTACGTCATACACACAATATTACCCTGTACGTCATACACACAATATTACCCTGTACGTCATACACACAATATCTGTCTCTTATACACATCTAGATGTGTATAAGAGACAGCATGGTGCGTCAAGATGGTTCAGCACATGTCGCGACGTGCGCCCTAAGCCGGCGAGGATGCCGGGCTGGGGCAGTCCAACAGGCTTTTGTTGAGTCGCCGCGCTGCATGAGATCGATACGACCAAGTGTTCTATCCCACCTTCAGAAATGTGGTTTGGTGTGTGTGGTGTTCACTCATCGCACTATCAATGAATGCAGCCAAACAGGTGTTTCTGCGTAGTACGAAATATTCACGAGTTCTTATATCCATCAAACTTAGTTGATTACCAGCTACACACATGATGAGTTACATCAGCTGTACAAGAAATAATAATTTTTCAATGTTTCGCGTAATTGAGAAGCAAATCTGCTTGTTACTCTACGAGCAAATCAGAGACAGTAACTTTAATGTAATGCTGCGAATGAATTATAGTCACTGCAAAGATAATGAGTGAAAATGTCTCTCAATTTCCTATGGGTAGATAATAAACTGTAATTTAGATGAAGATTTGGGTTAATCTGGTAAAGTTAAAATTTATAGAATTATTAGTAAGAAAAATTAGGATTAATAAAAGATATCACGAATCCTAGATACAATTTTTTTGTGAATTCACAACTGAAAATAAAAAATTGAAAAATAAATATTCGTAAGACACCATAGTTGGATCAATATTTAGGAAGAAACGGCAAAAATCTATCAACAAATCAGCAATGTACTGGTCATTACGACGTTCTAAAAATATCCATTATCCATAAAATATTCATTGTCCATAAAATATCCATTATCCATAAAAATATCCATTATCCATAAAATATCCATTATCCATAAAATATCCATTATCCATAAAATATCCATAATGAAAATGGTCTTCAATTCGGCAATTAATAACTACATTGAGTGAACTTATCTCAGTGAGTTATAATTTGAATAATTAAGTTATAGATTAAACAAGTCTGACAAGTGCGGAGAGAGTACGTTGCTTGGCAGCCATCTTTGTGTCGAGCTCGGCAAAGCAGCTCCTGCTTAGCGACGTACGGCGGGATTCATAATGCATCATTTAGATCTAAAATATTCAAAGATGGAGTTCACGGTGGAATCACAAATCACACAACGCAAAAATAAAGTTAGATATTTTGATGGGTGATTTTAACACCATTCATGGATAACAAGTATCAATACAATAAACTGACCGATTAATACAATAAACAATAAACTGAAGAATGAAAAGATGAAATGAATTTTAAATTAAATTGAATAGCGAAAATATAACTGATCTTGATAAACTCAGATACCATAGATAAATTTCAGTAATGAAGCATCAAAATCATCGTCGTGATGTATACAGATAAAATGTATTAAGTTGCTAGGAAATGGGCAAAAACTGGAAATGTAAATGGGAACAAAACAATGGAAGAAGTTGAAAGTGAAGACTGTTCAACATTTGACAAATTTAGAGTTTACACGAGTTTATATGATCATTCAAAGCCCGGAAAAAGAGCTAGTACGGTACCTTAATTTGCTACAATTTTCAATTCGTAGCCGCAAAAATACATACACTCGAGCTGGGCAGCGCTACTTTGAAATGTAGCGGCCGCTACCGCTACCGCGCTACATGCTCTAAATGTAGCGGGCGCTACCGCTACCGCTACAGTAAAATCTAGCGCCGCTACATTAGCCGCTACAATGGTCAAAATTATTGGAAATCTCTAAATATTTATTGTTCTGCTATTGGGCTTTACACATAAACATTTAATGAGAATAAAACATTTTCAAAACATATCAATGTAACTTTATTGCAATTAACCTAACCGAACTAGTACGGGTTAGATTACAGTAAATAAAAATTAGTTATTTTTATGTTTTACCTTCCCTACATGGATGTCTACTTTAATCTACCAATCTCAAAAATTATCCACATATACATATAAAAAATCAGTCTTTTATTTGTATATATATGTGGATTTTTTTGAGGTTGGTAGATTAAAGTAGACATCCATGTAGGGAAGGTGAAACATGAAAATAACTGTGTAAAAATAACTGCAAGCAAACTGAAACATGAAAAAATACCGGTAAGTGTAAACATGTTGAAACTAGTAACAGGCTGAGGTTGACAACATTACACCGAAATCTTTCGTACAGTTTTATTCTGTAATTTATATTAAGCATGTATCAGCTGGAGCATGTAAGCAGCTGGTTTTTAAATAATATTAATACTATTAAGTAAAATCTAAAGGCTTTATCTATAAATGGAGCGGTAGCGCTGTAGCGGCAAAACCTCATATCGCTACTTAAATATGTAGCGGGCCCTACCGCTACAATTGCTTAAATGTAGCGCTGCTACCGCTACCGCTACTGCCCACCTCTGCATACACTTTGCATTTTACAAACTAAAATCTATCAACCATCAACCTAAAATCCAGTGGGCTAAATAGACTTGCGCACGTCGAAATACTCGTATGACAAGGCAAAGATGAATTAATCGAGGTTCTCTATAGAATCAAACTAGGAATCGAGCAAAAAAATTTGATAAGATTGAAGAGACGTAGCTCCAGTATGTAGCTACCGGAACAGATTTGAAAGAAACTCAAACGCATTTAGGAAGGGAGACAAGTAGTAACCATTTGTGACTGCAGAAAATCTCAAAAGACAAGTCATCACCACAATGATTCAAAGATGGGTTCACCAAAGATTCACGTAGTCGATTAGTAATCACCAAAGATTCACGAAAAAGAAGACTATTAATCGCAAAATAATCCAGAAAATAACTGGAGGAAAGACAAAATAATCACCATGGTGACTTCAGAAAATGACGGGAAGAAAGGCAAGTACTAGTCACCATGGTGACTTCAGAAAATATCGCCAAGATAGACAAGTAGTCACCACGGTGACAAAATCACCCTTGCAAGGTCGGCGTACAAGTGACTGTTGCCGCTGTCATCGCGCTGTGGCACGAGAACGTCGACTTGAGAGTCACGTAGAAAATGTGAAGCTGAAGTGATCACCACAAGAGCGACGGAGGCTGCCACTTCCGTTTGGAAAGTCGAAGGATGCGAACAGCTCCTGTTGAACAGACTGCTCAAGAGATGGTGAGATGGAGCTAATAACAGCTCCTTTTAAAGAGACTGACTGCTCAAGAGATGGTGAGATGGAGCTAATAACAGCTCCTGTTGAAGAGACTGACTACTCAAGAGATGGTGAGATGGAGCTAATAACAGCTCCTGTTGAAGAGACTGACTACTCAAGAGATGGTGAGATGGAGCTAATAACAGCTCCTGTTGAACAGACTGACCGCTAAAGAGATGGTGAGATGGAGCTAATAACAGCTCCTGTTGGACAGACTGACCGCTAAAGAGATGGTGAGATGAGCTAATAACAGATCATTACAATGGAGGACTTCAGAGTAGATAAGAAGAAAAGGAGTCAAAAGGCGCGTCTGGCTCCTGATGGACTGACGGCTCTAGCTCACATAAACCGGCTCCGTACTCGCGCACCTCGAGTTAATTTTAGAAGAGCATACACAATTTCACGATGAACACTCTTCGTATAAAATTATTCTGGTCTATGAATCACCGAGAGCCACCGTAACATATTACTGGAAGTAGCCCTACGAATAGGTATTGACAAGATGTCAATCTACTGCATTGAAATTGCACCAGAGTTCAGATAAGAATTTATCGAATGGAGTTTGACTAAGGAGCCCCAGTGGCAGTACTTACGAGGAGGTATTTACAAAATTTAAATCTACAACCTTGGAAGTGCGCCAGTGTTCATATATGTAGATATTTATTGAATTGAATTTGAAGTGAAGCGGCAATGGGACACGTTACGTGATATAGACCTCTCAATTATGAAAACACGAGTATCTGTAGAATTTAACCATTATTTACCATTGTAAATTGATGTAAGCTGTTAGTGTTAGTCTACAGAGACTCTCAATGTTACGCTGTCAAGATAAATTGTTACAAACAGACTAATTCTTAAACCATTTACACATGAACAATCTTAGTACTATCTTCAACACTAACAATCTTCCATTTAATCGACTGTACGCATGACGTTCGAGGAAAACTTGCGACCATAATATCACGTTCTGTTTGTATCCTTCACCTACTGGCAACAAAAACGTACAACACGTGACATGAAATCTAATGAAATTAAATTCATGGACAAAGAGAAGCTTGTACTGCCACATCCTCGAGCACGAACGGCTGCTAATTTTCTAAAACAGGCCGCGATTGATACTCGAACAGATCCCGCAATGTCGAGACTTTCTCAGATCATCTTCTTGAATGATCGATAGCTTTAGGTAGGAAGCAAAACTTTGTATCCAAGCAACTGATTTTTCACTAAATAGAAGATTGGAGGTAATCTTTAGCATCTTTTATCACTTTTTAGTCTCGAGGTCTAGGCCATTTTCTGTCGATTGAATGTAAAGTATTTACAGATGAATCCTGAAACTAACTCGTAACAAGGACGACATCTAAGACGATCAAACTTCGCGGAAGTAATAATTGTATTCTTTAAAATTAAATAATATAAACGAGTTATTCCTGAACTCGGAAAGTCATAAAAATCTAAACGGAAATATATTACCATCGTGCATTTGAGTAGCACTAGAAAACTGCTAAAAGCACACTTTGTAGTACTGTAATCTCCAGCTATGTATTTCGCGCTTAACCCACCGCGGCCTCACTTCATCGCGAGTTTTCAAGAAATATTACTGAAAATAGTAAACGCCGATTTACGCTGGCTCGCTATCTTTTGGGGAAGTCGATCGGCAGGTTTTTGAAAATTATTTGAAAACTTATGCCTTAGTTAATTAATGAACATTTCAAACAATGATGAAGTAATTACCCAAGCAATTAAATTAAAAATAGCCAAAAATGTATTCTCTCAGTGGATGGATTGCGGATTTTACCTATCGCGGTGCCGGATCTGAAACAACACGAGCGATAGGTGAGACATTACTGTTATTAAACGCATTCAAAAGGCGTTCCTTAACATACAAGTGACAGAGTACATTGCTGTAAGTTTCAATAGAGAAAAATGCAAGAAATATGTAATAATGTTATTAAATTTGTAAATAAGTGACGAAAAAATGATATAAGAAGTCCAAATGATTAATCTCATTTCACACCAATCAAGCTTTTCACTTTATCCAAAAATCAGCAATTTTGATTTATAAGACAAGAAAAAAAATGAAAATTAGTAACAGAAAACATCATAGGTCTACTTTTATAAAGAATATTTTCGTACTAATAAACTTATGAGGAATATTAATCAATTCACCTACTGTGCACCTAGTAACAATGGTCTTTTTCACTTTTCGTCGAAGTATGATCAGAATTAACGCACGCACTATATGCGTATGTATATTCAATGAAAATAGCCATCCTTTACACTTTATCCGAATGAGCTAGACACAAATTGATCGAAAATACGATTGAAAAATCATATATTTTTCTTTTAAATATCTTTAATAAATATTCTGGAAGCTCACAATATGTCAAAAGAGCAAAAAAATAAAAATGGATGATCGCATGTTATGATTTCTGCAGAATAATTGTGAAAAGTTTAACAGTTAAATAAATAATCATGTGCTCTATAGTGGACTTCAGAACGCATACACATTACACACATAAGACAACTTCTCCCCATGGTAGCTTCCGGTACTAAATAAACGTAAAGGTGGACGAATGTGTCCGGTGGATACATCGCAATAAGGAACTTAATCGTCACAATCGAATAATTTCTTAATTGTCCGCATTGGTAACACGGACCTTGAAGCTCACATACTTCATATACCAGCGATAACTTTTGTAGAACTAATGTTAGTGATGTGTAGCTCTAGAAGAATGTAGTAAACCATTCATTGCAGTTTAATATAGTTAGTATTGTCGCAATGATTCCAAGCAAGGACATCTCAGTGTACTGCAAGTTCCTTTGTCACACTCCATTCTTGCTCAGAGCTCGGAGGCGAGGCAGCTACAGCTCGATTTCACTACTCATCAACACGGATGCTCCCTTGACTGTACAACGCGCCACCGACACTACAGGAACTCCCGACGCACGTCAAAACTTCATGTTTTGTTCATGCAATGTCAGTAAATTACCGCTGTTCTTCGCAAGACATTAGGACTGTACCATTCCCATATCATGTAAAGTTTAGTGTGCGGTAAAGTAGCTTAGATTTTTTGTCGTAGCTCAAAATTAGTAAAGATGCATACTCGAATAACTCTTATGGCTGCAAATAGTTTGCTTACATTACGATAAGAATTTTTTAACGAAGCTTCTTAGGCAAAATTTGAAAATCATGAATAAATCTGAACGCCAATCGAACTCAAGCAACATTAACAATTGAAGAGCTCTTTTTCAAGAAGAGTAATCGCGACTCCGCTCTCAACATTTGTAATCCAATACACCAACCAATTTAATAATGAATAATGGAAAAGAAATTTTACTTTTTAAATAATATCCAATAAAGTCCAACTGAACTATTAGCAAAGCTGGGCCAGTTTGATCGGTGCTCAAACGTTCCACGGACAGCAGGAAATCCTCCTGTATATTGAGGACATATCGTTGAACACGTTTACGCAAACTTGCGAACTCGCTTACAGTAATTACAATGTTCGTTCGTTCTTGAACAAATTTGAGTTCGAAGCAATTAAATAGAGCTTCTTTGGCAATATCAATCATAGCCAGCCGACGAATCGTCGATTATTCAATATTTTACATCATCTGCCTCATGCAGTTGAAGAGCAGTAGTCATTTCACCGATACCATTTAGCGAATGTAGTATTATTTATCAACCCATTTTTTCCGAGCTTCCACTGAACTTCCATGCAAGAAAGAACGCGCCTGGTAAATCCTGGAGCTCATAAATACACGTGCGTCAGCATTAATCACATGAGCTAACATGAGTTACACAACGAATTAATGCTCAAAACTTCATGAAGTGCTTGACTCAATAACGCTTCCTGGCTGCGTCTGATCGTTGTATGACGCGATGCGCACACTATCGAAAAACTTCATTTTTTACAGTACAAGGAATACAATGAATGCGCGCATAATTTCTAAAGTAAACACGAAATTTAATTTAAAAAAACATTTCAGTTGTCATTTCAGCAGCAGGAATAAAATTCAATCCCGTACTCTTCACTTTTCGTGAATGCTAAACACAAAAGTTTACTGGGAAATCGCATCCTTAATCGAATATTATTCATGCATGCCATAAGAAAAAACTCGAGCTAAGGCCGTGGGTCCAAGACTTGCAGTGCGATGTACGGTATCCAATCGCACAAGCTCGCTATCTTATCGTTGCCTCCAGTTATGTTCACCGAAACAACTCAGAAAAACTACAATAACGGAGAAACTTTGAAATCTTCTATCATACTGCACATATAACTTAGGATATTAGCATAACAAGCCAAACTATAACAAGCGAAAAAAATCCAATTTCCTTTTCAAAAAATAGAACAGGTCAAGGTTGATTTGGTACTTGCGTGGCAGAAGAAGCACAGCTGAACCGCAGCTCTTTGGCTGCCAGACGCGCGACGTGACGAGTACTGTCGCAACAATTATAAAATAAAATATTGCAATCTTCCCACCACGAAAACAGTCACGATTCTAATTTAACTAAACAGAAACACAAATTTGAAATGATTCTTATGATCAATCTAAGCGTACTTTGAGCGAAATGAACAAAATTTTAGTGAGAATATCACGGCAAATACCACCACCAGTCCATCAACTACCGACCGCTGCGGCTGGCTCAGTGAACTGTCGTCGAGGCTCCCGATTGCCAAGAACATTTTCCAACTTATACCACAATTTAACAAATGCATGAATTATAAGACACATAAAATGATTTATCACGTATACTTACATGTTTTCCAAGAAGAGTTGAAGCTCTGACTTAATCCATTTAGTCACATTCACCGTTTTAATGAGTAACTGAGTCTCGCGAACGCTGGCGTTGCTGGCTGGTGAAGCAATGACGAGAACTCTAGTGGCGGCAGCAGCAACCAGCGCAAGAACACGCACCTCTCAACCTCACTCTCCACTCGAACGCCCTTACTATATTCTCCCGAGTTGCTCTTCATTAGCGTGGGTCTTAGACTCTAACAAACGCTAGATGAGTTATAGATCAGGTATCGTTGCTTATGTTGAAAAACGAAAGTCTGGAATTTTCAGAAATTCTCCAATCAGTACGTAGTTTCGTAATAGAGGAAAAAATAACTGAATATTACATGAAGGATTTGAAACCATAGTTACAATGTATAATTATAAGACATATTTTTGGTACACGAGAAATTATTGAATGTTCTGTGCAGGAAAAGTAACTAAAGTCTTTAAGGTAACTAGTTCTACGCACATTAACAAATGTACGTTGAAATAATATGTAGGTGATGTTATACGTGAAGTAATCATTTATTCCGCTTCCAGTAGCATGAGTTCAAAGTTTCAAAAGGAAAGTAGTTCAGATAAATTATCTAATATTCCCTAGCTGCTCTAAATTGCCAGCGGTTCAAGAATCCTCTTCTGAGCAGTCTTAGAAACGTAAATCCAACATGGCGGGGAGAGGCTGGTGTGTTTTGGTGCAGTTGCTGTGGTCTTTTTCCGCTCGAAAGCAGGAGCCAGAGGGGGAGTAGTGAAGCTAGCGCAGCAGTATAAAGGCTCCACTATCGACAAGCAGCGCCATGTCTGTGAGACACACTTACACAGCTCGACGCCCATGTGCACGCGTGTACACGACGACGCTCCCGATGCACGCCAGCTTTAGCCAGGGACCTAGAACGCTTGGCTTGGCTGTGCTAGATTCTCGAGTCTGCAATTGTGAGGTGCTTTTGACAGTCGTCGGCTTGGCATTTTGATATTTACCGAGCCCTCGTCAGCAAGTGCATGGGTTTCCCGTAATATAACGGTTTTCACAGAAGAGAATACTATGACTAATTTCTTTTTTATATATTTTTTATATGTCCAGTTTTTAAGCTCCATTGGACTGATGCCTTTGGACTCTTTAGCAGGCCTAGGAAACTGTGGCGCTTGCCATGTAATCAAAGTATTATCAAAACCAGGCTCCTCGGCATTTAGGTGCTGTTGTTCCGAAATAGAAGACGTTTGTGAGCTTGATTGATTTCTGCACGTTGGCATGGAACTTAGTTCATTTCTGCAATGGTTATCTCATGATTCGATTTGCAGCTGGAATTTTTTTTTTTTTCGTGCTGTTACGAGATTGTAATTCAAATGTAATACTAATATTACGACTCAGCATTCTTTCTTCTTCTTATCCTCTAAGATTGCATGCAGCTCCTTTCCTTCCATCTGTCAATGGGTTTTGGTACTTCCTCTTGAAGCAGGTCAAGGAATCTGCATGCGTTCCGTGTCCGTCTTTCCAAAATCTGATCTCTCACTTTCTACTCGAAATCAAGACTATAAATTACGACCAGTTGGTTACTCGACATTTCATGTTTATGAACCACATCTTTGTCCCAAAAATATTTCATGAAGAATAAGCGTTTAGTATCCAACATGTGAATCTAGTTTTTCACAGCTGCCGAATTACGCCCGAGTTGGCACCTGTTTGGTGAATTCGTAGCGTGCTCCGTAATTTAGTGTTTTAAAATCGAACAAATTGCAGAAAAAATTGCAGAACAGAAAGAAGACGAGCCTCACAGGCCTATTAGCGCCAGATGAATACTATATGTATGGAAAGTTATTAATTGATTATATTTCGTGTGGAAGCTGGATTTTCCCCGAATTAAATTAAAATTAATAAAAATTGAAAATTAATTAAAATAAAGAATATATGAAATTAAAAATATATTTTTGTTACTTCAAGGAGCTAATAAATTCAAAATTAATTTCAGCTTTGACATTTTCAATAATAATTGTGCCACGGCTTTGCAAATCATTGGATAACAATTTGGTCTTGGTTACTTAATTCTAACTATCCTGCATCTTACCTGAAATTTAGAGCTAATAATTATTTCATGTGGGACACATGAAGTAAAGAACCAAGTGCTTGATGCATTTCGCTCCCCTTCAAGCACTTCGCCCCCCCCCTTAATTTCGCTCATCCACGTTCTTTCTGAATTGAAGATTTTCAAAAATCTGTAGATATTTCCTGGCTGAAACTTATTTGTAGGGATGCCAATAATTACCATGATGTTCACCAACAACTCCACCTTCTTCCAAATAACCATCATGATTCGTTGTGGACTTGATTGATCAAAAACTCAGGTAAGAACCTGGAATTATCCGAAAGGCGAAGTGAATTGTTTATTAATATCAAGAACTGCATCCCAAAGCGTAACCCGGTTTAATTAAATTCGCTGTGAACGTTTCTGGCTAAAGAAACGCACCTGTGTACCTTTCAAATTTATGAATTTTCAAGCTGAATAGTTAAAAAATGAAATTTACATTAATGAGCAGTTTATTGTAATTCTTAATATATGCACTATATGCTATTTTCCCGTTCATTGAACAGATTTTCCTTTGTTTACTTAATCTTCAATGGCAATTGCATAATTTAATAGTTTTTTTTAAGAATCTTATCTTATGCAAACAACCGTCAGGTTCACGAACTAGCGGGTAAAAAGTGTACAGTTTCTACAAGTTGAATAATTATTCTAAATAAATAAGCTGCTCGTTTTTTGTTTAATCAACACTGAGAAATCAACATCAATTCGTTTAATCAACAGTGTTTTCGATCAACACTGAGAATGATTCTCGCGTTTGCCATAGACATGAATTTTGTATTTGAATCACCAATTAAGGCACAAAACTACATCAAAGGTCGCCAAGAAATTTTAGGTTCTAAAATATTTTCTCTCATGTCGTGGAGTGTTATATTAATATATTATTCTATATATTACAATTCTATATTGTAATACATTCTTCTGGCATGGTAATTTATGCTGATGTGTTCGAGTAAGCAGGTTTGAAGTGCATGAATTGCTGCAAAAATAGCGAAGACTATCATGATAGAAATGAATGGAGAAGCAAACACCGCTGGAAACATTGTCGGCAAATTAAAAGGCTTTTGGACCAAAAAGTTTAGACTTACTTTTCTTCAGTTGTACTTGATGCCTCACAAGCACATTTATGATATGCAGGGCGAAACGGATCAAAAACGCCATTGATGCTCTTTCAGCGGATGCAAGTTTTGATGCTCAAACATGTTGAGTTCTTGCAGAATGCACACGTTGCCCAGCTATAGCAGAACCGAGATGCCCCTGATATTGAAGAAGATTGAGTTCTAGACGGATGCATATGATGTCCTTCTAGAGCCTAACCTGTGTTACATTGTACAGACAAAGGGTGAATAAATTTAATGTCAATCAATTCACATGAAAGACTTTTTGAATTGCATAGAAGTGTGATATATTTTTTCATGATGAATTGTAAAAGACGTTATTCAAGCACGAATACATTTATGAAAACATAAAAAGGTTTTCGAAAAGTTTGGAGCCACGGATCGATGATCTAGAAATGAATAGTGCACCCAATACTCGTCTGAACAGGCACAGAACGTGATTTATTCTAATACTCGAGAATGCTGCATTTATCTCGCATTTAACGTAATGTTGCGTGGAGAGAACTATTTTGCAATTTTGATTCTCGCGAAACTTGAGCATAAATTGACGTTTAATTAAAAAAGTCAGTATTATTTATATCAAATTATTTCTTGACAATTTCACATTAATTCATTTATATGTATGATTTTTTAATTAAACGAAGCACCCACGGAAATTGAAAGAGAGAGTCGCACGTAAATGGAATGTCCCAAAAAACTTATCGACGGGGGCGTAAGTACGTGGTAAGTTGCTGAGAGAGGCATTAGTACATGAAAACTTGACGAGACGTGCGTGAGTACATGGATAGTTGCCGAGAGGTATATATGTCTACACCTGGAAACATGTTGAGTTAAGACATGGAGACTGGCTGAGAGGCAAGTTGTGACACTTGCGGAGATATACGTATGCTCTTGGAAATTTGCAAAGAGGTTCACTGGGCTTGTACTTGATAAGTCCTATTAAGCTTTCCTTGAAAGCGTGTACTTGATAAGTCGTACTAAGCTTGGAAGGAAGCTTGATAAGTCGTACTAAGAAAAAATATAACTCAGTACTCACTGCAGGGAGCGACAGAGAGCACATTTTCTCATCGACGAAAACGTGAAGTCATGGACAGACCGACGGACAGACAGACTGACGGACATGACGAGCACAATAGGGCATTTTTCCATAAATGAGAAAATGCGCTAAAACGCTTGTGAAGCCCGTAACTGAAGCAGCAATATCTTGCCCCGTTAACAGCCGCTGGAGGCTCCACCGGAAGCCAAAGAGAGGCACGCAGGAAACGCGCAAGTCCTGCACTTGTGGCGAGCTGTTGACTGGGGCAGACCAAGCACCGCTGCTCTCGTCGAGGAGGCGGTATATTCCATTCAGTTGCTATATTGACTTGTGGCGAGCTGTTGACTGCGGCAGACCAAGCACCGCTGCTCCCGTCGAGGATCTATTTTCCATACAGTTGCCATATTAACTGTTGCACGCTAAGTTCAGTTACTGGATTTTACTGTCAATGATCGCTAAATTATAATTCGTAAAACACTTGTTTATATCAACTTCAATTTTCATTATATTTTTCAATAATAAGGATAAGCGATATTGGAAAATCTTATTATGTATGCCAACATTTTTCGTTGTTTACAGTTGAAAATCATTCTCTCTATTATTTAACTTTGCTTCAGTGACGTTTACGTTTATTATGCTTGCTCATCAAGCATTCATAAGTAATGAATAGCTCAGTTTAATGGGTTTGAAAACAACAAGTGTACCAAAAATAGACTGGTATTTATAAATTACAGACTATCATTTTGGCATGGTTATGTAGCAAATCAATGACAAGAGTTTTGAATGAGAAATAAATTTGTATTCTAATTTCTATGCATTACACAAAATATTACATTTTTTTCTACAAATGGCTTTTTTCTTTGCAGGTGCAAAAAATTGTATTTGAATATGGAGTGTAGGGAAAACCTTTATTTATGGATATTTTAATGTATTTTTATATTGTATTCTTTATCAAATAGATACACGTGCCGAATTTGTTTGGAATCGACAAAATTATAAGATTAAATTTCTTAAAATGTGACAAAAGTTCGAGGAATAGGTACGTCCAGAGTTAATTTTATTCGCCTTCAGTATGAAAATATTAGTGTGCATAAAGAAAATTTTATAAATGTTTATGAATATTCGTTTATAAACCAGATAATTAACTTAAGTAATTAAATACAGGTAAAACTAAATTAAATTTAAACAGAAAGATATAATCTAAGGGTGACTTCGATGTCCAACAACATAGAAAATAACATAAAATATAAAGTGAAATTAAATCGATAATGCAGTGCTGCGTTTGACATCTACCATCTTAAAGTAATTAGCGTTCCTGTGAGCGATAAAGAATGAATAAAACGAAAAATTTATTCCCTTTTTGTAAAAAAGATTGATGTACAATTTATATACTTCAGGATGAAAAATAGGTAATAAATGAATGTAATCAGGTAAATGATGATAATTCTATATTGTAATAATAAAAGAAACGCAGCCATTTTGTTTCAGCATATCCCAGCGATGTCGGAGCAGACCGCGGGTCATAGGGTGCGTTGAGATCCCTGAAGTCCGTCGCTCTCTGACCCTACGGCCCGCCATGATGTAGCGAGTTGTTATGTGTAACTAATATAACATTACATATTTTATTACTCTATTTATTCTACTGCCTCTGCCTTCCTAAAATTATTTCACTCGTCATCCAGTATAAGAAACTTTTATCTATGACTAATGCCTTTTCTTCCTTCAGTTGTCTTTACCTCCTATAGCCAGTGGAAAGTTGTTACATGTAACTAATATAGCTATGTTTAATTCTTCTATTTATTCTACTGCATTGGCCTTCTTCCATTGCCTTTACCTCCTTGCCAGTGGAAAGTTGTTACATGTAACTAATGTAGCTATATTTAATTTCTCTATTTATTCTACTGCATTAGCCTTCTTCCATTGCCTTTATCTCCTTGCCAGTGGAAAGTTGTTATATGTAACTAATATACATATATGTTTAATTCTACTATTATTCTACTGCCTTTGCTTTCATCCACTGCTTTTCTCTCCTTGCCAGTGAGGATTTGTTACATGTAACTAATATTAGCTATAATTCTGCACTCTTCCATCCGTTTTATCGGAAGCTGCTGTATATAAGTAATATCGCTGTATCTGATGTCTCTACTATTCTACTTTAAAGTCTCTGAATACCTTCACTTCCCTTTAATACCTATACCTCTCTCTACTACCTAAACTTATTCCACTCGTCATCCAGTATAAGAAACTGTTGCCTGTGACTAATTTCTAATGCCTTCATTTTCTTCAGTTGCCTCAACCTTCCTCGAAATACTGCATCTTTCTTACTTTCAAGCCAATTAATAACACCTATCCTGCAGGAAGCTGTCACTAAAATTGCATCACAAAACATCCCGATTTTCATCCCTTCCTTTTCCGTCTACTGATTCTGCCTCCAAAAACTTACTTTATATTTCTCTATAATGGCTCTCCTATCTGCTTTACTCTCTACCCCTACCCCCTTCTACCATCTCTACATCCTTTACATTCCTCGTAATATATATGCTGAATCTACCAAGCACTACTAACTTATTCTCTCTTTACCTTCCCTCTACTTCCTTCTCTCTTCTTACTGCCTCTATGTCTTTCTTCTCACTATGCCATCCTTGCATCACAAATTTTTAGTTTTAAGTGGGCTTCTCACTGCCCCACAAACTTGTCCTTTTCTTCTCTGTATCTTTCTCGTTTTTCCATCCCTGAAATCTTACGAAAAATATTCTAAAATTTTGCTTGAATCGCTCAATTCATCGCCGTTTCTGTCTATCGATTCCATCTTTACCTCAATCTCTAAGCTGACGATGTCTCTTCCGCGCATCTCTGTCTGTACCTCAATCTCCGAGTTTCACCTCCAAGGCTCTTCGCTTTCTTCGAACCGAATTATCTTGTTAATTACAGCTAGTTGTCGATCAATCCAGCATTCCCATTCACTAATCGTCCCTAAATTTTAAAAAGTTTGGCCATACACAGCTAGTTAAATTACAGCTGTTTATGCAGTGCTTTTTCAATATTCTGTCCCAGATATACAGGGTGTCCCAAAAAAACGATACCCAACTTTGAATGGCTGTAACTCGAAAAGTAATAGAGTTAAAAAAATTTGGAAGGTCAGGATTTGTTCCCTATATTTTTTCTGCATCTCTCCACCAAAAATCAGACAGATCGATGTAGCCATAAGTGTTTGATAGAACTTTCAGTGACATGTGCTAAAATCGTGCTTGCGCAAAGTTTTAGTAAGATCATTTTGCATAATCATTACGTTGTCTTGACATGATTTCTTTTCGCTGTTTTATTTTTTGTATCTTTGGTGCGATAAAAACACGGCAATCTTTGGTGAGAGACAATCATGACAATCTTTGTGAGAGACAATCATGACAATCTTTGGTGAGACACAATCATGGCTATCTGTGGTGAGACATCACCAAAGATTGCCATGTTTTTTGTCTCACCACAGATAGCCATGATTGTGTCTCACCAAAGATTGTCATGATTGTCTCTCACCAAAGATTGTCAGGATTGCCTCTCACCAAAGATTGCCATGATCTTGTGTCTCACCAAAGATTGCCATGATTGTTTCTCACCAAAGATTGTCATGATTGTGTCTCACCAAAGATTGCCATGATTGTCTCTCACCAAAGATTGCCATGATTGTGTCTCACCAAAGATTGTCATGATTGTCTCTCACAAAGATTGTCACGATTGTCTCTCACCAAAGAGTGCCATGTTTTTGTCTCACCAAAGATACAAACAATAAAACAGCGAAGAGAAAACATGTCAAGAAAACGTAATGATTATGCAAAATGATCTTACTAAAACTTTGCGCAAGCACGATTTTAGCACATGTCACTGAAAGTTCTATAAAACGCTTGAGGCTACATCGATCTGTCTGATTTTTGGTGGAGAGATGGAGAAAAACATAGGAAACCAATCGTGACCTTCCAAAAAATTTTTAACTCTATTACTTTTCGAGTTACAGCCATTCAAAGTTGAGTATCGTTTCTTGGGACACCCTGTATAAATTCACACATTCTGTATTTCATTCTCTATACTTTACTCTTCATGTATTTATTCTTTGAATTGCGACGTTTTATAAGAGTTTTTCCTGATGTTGCATATGCTACTAACACATAATTTTGAATGTTGTTCAAGTTAGGAGCTTGCGGTGTTATGGTGCATGTGATTAACTGAAAATTATCGCCTTACTGCAAATGCATATGATACCTGTTGATATTGCGCACGCAATAAAATCCCGTGTATTCTCGTATAGGATGCGGCTTGCACCCGAATTTTTTTAACTATAACTATAAATATTCGACACAGTAAGTATTTTACTCCACAATCATCAGTTAGAACAGAACTTTGATCAGTGTGTAAACTTTTATTAACGTACCATGGATTTCGACGAAGCAATGCAGAATAAATGTTGGTACAGAAAAAAAATCAAAGTTTTTTTTCTTATTCTAGACAGTTTTGCAGGCTAATCAGTATATAACTTTTTTATTGCAGAGTACATTTCAATACCCATCATCCAATTGTTCACCCTAGTAACGTGCCAACCTGTCACTCTCTTTTTTATAATGACAAGATTCAATAAATATTTGCTCGAACAATTGAGAAATGTTCGTATTTAAACTCCCATTACTTTATTATTAACAGCCAAATTGGAGCTTTCCAGAATTAAGTTTATTAGCCTAAAGCTTTCTACCTATTGTGAGTGACATGAAATAACCTTAAATATAAATAACTGTTACAACAGATTTTAATTGGCTCCAGTATGCTTTGATCTTTCCAGGAGTTAGGGCTCAAAATTATAGTAGGGAGTTTGTGATCATATGGGGACTGTTGGGTAAGAACTTCAAGTTCAGACCATGACTCTAAGTCAGCATTGATTACTGAACAACAATTGTACGCATGATCGACAGTTGAACCAATAAAATTACACCTTGTATCGTCAGTTCCACCATCGTTTCAAAAAAGTTAACTTCGCTGACTAATAATAACAACGTACAGAATAATATCATGGATTTAAGACATCGCGATACATGACAACATACAGAATAATATCATGGATTTAAGACATCGCGATACATGACAACCTGTCTCTTATACACATCTAGATGTGTATAAGAGACAGGTGCTGAGTGACCCACTTGTGCCGGGTGACCCACTTGTGCTGAGTGACCCACTTGTGCCGGGTGACCCACTTGTGCTGAGTGACCATGCACTTGTGCTGAGTGACCCACTTGTGCTGAGTGACCCACATGTGCTGAGTAACCCACTTGTGCTGAGTAACCCACTTGTGCTGATTGACCCACTTGTGCTGAGTGACCCACTTGTGCTGAGTGACCCACTTGTGTTGAGTGACCCACTTGTGCCGGGTGACCCACTTGTGCTGGGTGACCCACTTGTGCTGAGTGACCCACATGTGCTGAGTAACCCACTTGTGCTGAGTAACCCACTTGTGCTGAGTAACCCACTTGTGCTGAGTAACCCACTTGTGCTGAGTGACCCAATTGTGCTGAGTGACCAACCCACTTGTGCTGAGTGACCCACTTGTCCTGAATGACCCACTTGTGCCGGGTGACCCACTTGTGCTGAGTGACACACATATGTGGAGGTCGATCGTTGACCGTGGCCGTTCTGCTGCCTCGTGCTATGGAGCTCCATGCGAGGCCACACAAAAGCAAGATGTTCTTTACATGGCAGCCTTGCATTGTTGAATTTTACTCGTTCTTATAAGCTCACTCGCAGGAACTTAATTAGGTATTTATTGGTCAAATCATCACTTTAGCACTATTAAGTATGCTGGGACATCTTTAATTAACTAAAATCGCACCAAACTCGCTTGCGTTTGCGACGTAAGTGAATAAAGTGATAACGTTTCTTTCAAATTACGTTCATGTATTCATTATATTGGTTTCCGCGTATAGCCTTATAGTCTAAAACGAAATTTAAATCGAAAAATTGATCATGACCTAAACCCTACCATTCAGTTCCAATGAACCTATGTGCAAAGTTTCATCGAGCTGAGTTTATTAGTTTCTCAGATATTTCTTGTTGACTACAAATTTGACAATCCACCGCATAAATACCGGTAGCGTTTCTCCGTATACTGTAGCTGTTTAACTCGCGAATAAAGGCGAAATCGAAAAATTACCACGAGCTTAACATCACCGTTAAATGATTAGATATTTATGTACAAATTTTCGTTCAAATCTGCTCAGTAATTTTGTAAATATTGGTCAGTATGTCCGTATAAGTTGGAAACGACGGCGAAATATATGAAATAATCAAGGCCTAAACATCACCGATATAGCCTAATAAACGCATGTGCAAAGTTTCATCGAGTTGCGTTCATTTCTTTGGGAGATATTTCATGTTCACTGAATCTTGAAAACTGGTCGCTAGACCGGCAGCTGTATCATGGTTTTTATAAAACAATAACCGACACTATTTCAGTGGTCATTATAATTAAGCGCCAAAAATTCAGGATCTGTACAGAAAAAGTTGCTATAATTATGAATAGAGTACGAAATTTCCGAAGCCTTTGATTGAAGTTGATGGCAATTTTTCAATAATAAAACTCACCTCTATAAATATTAAAACTCCGGGTTTCGGCGTGTGTTTAAAACGCCTCATTTCCCGTGAGGAAAGGTTTTCTGCCAGAAGGACAGAGCTGCATGGTGCAGTAGTGAGAGACTCCGTCTCTGGCACCCAGCTCTCTGCAGGTCCGAGTCCCACGCGGGACAAGTTTTCCCGGGAAACTCAGCTTATGGTCAACTCTGCCATTCATCCACTAGCTTCTGGTTTATAAATAAGTACCCGGCTTATGCAGGGTGTAGTGTAATGCCAACAAAATGGTAATTGGTGGTCAGCGAGCCAGTGATGGCCGTGGAACTACCAGTAACACACTGAAAACTGACCTGTCACCCACCTCCCTGCATGGTCGCTATTACCAGGATAGGCAGTCACAACAACAACCAAAACGACAACCGGAAAATGTACAACACTCTTTAACAATGCTTATTATTTAACTCTGTCGGTTGCGGTAGACACATTGAGTTTGCAGAAATAGTGCTATTCGAAGAGCGTTTAATATGTGCACAGGGAAGCTGTTGTCACTGATTAGTGAACTTTTCCAGCTTCTCCCATCGTTAGGGAGTTTTTACCTCTGTCGCTATCATCGGTTACCTTTGCTCGCACGTCAGTTCTGGAACTCTCAATAACCAAACTGTTGATGTTTGAATGCAGCATTTGTCTGGGGGATATGGTAACCGATCAATCGTCCTTCAAAGTACCTTAATGATCTGAAGATTATTCCCGAAAGTGAAAAATCTCAAGCAGTTTTATATATATATAACGTACCGATTACAACCGAGGACTGGATTTTCCAGAACAGATCGTTGAAAATAAGTGTTAGAGGTTATTGTAGCGCATTACATTAATAAATTACAGGCCAGTGCCGGCACCAGAACCATTCTAAGCCGAATTTCATTAAAATTTGTAAATGGTCTTAACACACCGCATATTGTTTGTTCGTAGATAACGTCAAAAAGTAATCACTATGTAAAAATAAATCTGCAAAGTTTACAGATCGAATTAATAAACGGGATGAAGGTCGATAATTGTGCTAAGGTAATATCGAATTAAATACACACCGACTTTGCAAGCACACGTTCAAAGGTTAATAAAGTTTAAGTAATCTAATGAAATTTAAATATTCATTCTATAAAATCTAATAATGCGAAAATCGTTATACTAAACCTGAAAAACTTCTGTTTTATAAGCCAATCAATCAAAGCACTGAGTCCCATATAATCATATTGCATTTGTTTGAACCCACGCGATGTAAATCATGTGATTCAACTCCTGAGTTCTGAGGACAGACACATCCACGCGACGCCATGGCTTCCTCGTGCAGCCACCAAAATAGATACTCGGCCACCATTGCAGCATCTATAGCTGCGCCTCCGTACAGCGTGTACAGCATTGCGTGTATATACGTCTGCACCTGTGATCGCTCAAGCTGCAGCTGTATAGGGTAAATAAACGTCATCCCAGGAGCATGAATTAGACGAATGTAATTTTGGAATTTTGGAAAAGGCGCTGGATGGATATGAATCATGACAGAATTTGTGTGCTTCCTAAATTTTTATTGTTTAATTCAGGTTTCGCATCTCCTGCAATCAATGCATTTCAGTATTTCTCTGCGCTCAATTGAAATGTCACTGAGTTTGATGCCAGGCGCGTCTATTCCGAGTAGTAAAATTAACGTAGGGATCTAGTTTTGTACAGCCTTTTCACATATACTCGACTACATCTTTCATGCATTGCATTAATTTATTAATTCATATGGAGAAGTAATCTTTAAAAAATTTAATTCTCTTAAAAATCATGCATTTCAATGCACAATAACTTGACGCAGGTGCTCATGACATTGCGATGAATCATTGCATAAATGATTGAATTGTTTGCAGGAGACTTATACTCTTTGTCGTAAGATGGAAATTATAATTTGTTACAGAATTTCAGGCCACAAAACCAAGTTTTTAAAGCTTGATTTCGGTTTGTGAGAGTTACCACAGCTGTCTGTGATCATGAGACACCTGTCTCATGTCCATAGCACATGAGACACTTGTCTCATGTCCATAGAATAGAATAGAATAGAAGTGTCGGCACTAAAGAAATAGGCCCATGGCCTGTTGCCGATTCTTGAACTTCTCGTGACTTAATTGATACACAAGGGATCCGGCCTATGGAACCCGATCTTTTCACAGCTGACGATTGATTGAGATAGCTGCTGGACTTATTGCCTGATCCGTAATTTGCTAGGCATTTTAAGACTGAACATATGCTCCTGCATAGCTTCGTCTAGTCTGTTCTTGAAGGCGTTCATACTCGCAGCGTCAACGATGCTATCAGGGAAGCTGTTCCACATGTTGGTGACTCGAACCGAGAAGAAATGTTGTCGCATGGATATGTTCCAACGCTGTTTTTTTAGTTTATAGCCGTGGCCCCTGGTGTTGGATCTTGTTTCAAATTCTAGTAATCCTTCTGGGACCTTGTATAAGCCATGAGTATTCTTGTATACTTCAATGATCTCCCCACGCAGACGTCGATAACAGAGGTTTGGAAGCTTCGTAATTTTTTTCTTTCCTCATAGGACTTGCCTTTCAAGCCCGGAACTATTCTTGTTGCGCGTCTTTGAACACTCTCTACTAAATTTTTGTCCTTTTCAAATTTCGGCGACCATACGACGTTTCCAAACTCTAGGTTTGGGCGCACGACACCTGTCCCATGTCCATAGCACACGAGACACCTGTCCCATGTCCATAGCACACGAGACACCTGTCCCATGTCCATAGCACCTGTCTCGTGTGTTTCATCCAACCAAGCTTGTTTTACATGTTTGCTCTTATCTTGAAGGAACAAATTAAAAATTATCGAGGTCGATTGATTGTTGAAATCGTGAATTAACAAATAATATGGAAACAAATACTGTTGAAAAAAAATATACCATGTTTTCACTGAAAATATTTCCAAACTAAATGAGGAAGGAGCCGGTTTCCAAAATTTTTTCAACGAAAATGTTGTAAATTATCTAGGCAATTTGTTGGTTTTAAATTCTTAGTTAGCATGCGGCAAGCTCATAGTGAAAGGCAATAAATATGAAGGTGAAATCAAAATATAGAACTATATTTTTGAACTCTTTGAAGATCGCAGCAGGGAAGTTATTTCTTTCATGTACATGCCAGTTGCATTTTTTCTAATCTTTGGTGAAAGCATAGGAATGTCATACGGATGATTGTCAATAAATAGCTCGCCAAATGAATGCTATGTTTAAGATAATTGAAATAATATATTCAATTCATAGTGAAGATATTTTCTCAACAATTAATTCAACACTAACGATTCATTGCAGGTTATCAGCTCAGTAAATTATTTGTATTTTTTCTGCATTAAACAAGACAGAGAACGCAGAGGCGGTAGAAATGAAAAAGTTTTTCTCATTTTCATTGAATTTTTTGTGATTTATTTTTTTTTTGCGGTAAACGAGTCAGTGAATGCAGAGGCAGAAAAAATAAAAAGTTTTTCTGTCATTATCGCTAAATTTTTCTATCGTTGAGTTTTTTCTGCAGTAAACAAGACAGTGAATGCAGAGGCGGTGGAAATAAAAAATACAACAACGATAAACGCTGGGGGCCTTATTTGAATTCAAAACTGAAGGTACAATCCCGTTATTATAGTTCAGTTTATTATCATTTCTTCCGCTATCTTTCTTGCTGGCGTTGGTCACAAGGATTTACATTCCAAGATTTTCACTGGACCATTGTAGGCAAAACGGACCAGGTGGAGTACGGACCAAGATGGTTCATCAAAGATGGATTGCCTGGAGCTTTTCGAAAACTTTCTCAGTTGTGTACAACTAATTTACGGTTTAATTTGATTATATTTCACTGATGTGTACAACATGAATTTATTGATTTATCATTGGAGCTTTCTTGTAATAATTTGGAAATGTAAAACAATGTTGGATGTAGAGGAGCTCTGATATATTTATGTCGGCGTTGTGACGAACGCGGTCGAGTAACGGCGCAGCTTTAATAAGTGTGCTATGTGCACCCACAAAAAAATTAATGGTTAAAGTTATCCAAAAAGTGACACGCTTTCTGCACGCAGCTCTGATACCACCTTTTTGATCCAAGGGTAAAGCTAGGTCAAGGTGACTCGCACAGGGCAAAATGCGCATTGTTGTTTGGACTAAGCGTCCCTCATTTCTTTCAGTGTAACTTGTCCTAGGAACTGCACGGGGACAGGCAATCTTTCATATGAATATGTTGAGCATGAGCATGTTGAGCATGAGTATGTTGAGCATGAGTATGTTGAGCATGAGTATGTTGAGCATGAGTATGTTGAGCATGAGTATGTTGAGCATGAGCATGTTGAGCATGAGCATGTTGAGCATGAGTATGTTGAGCATGAGTATGTTGAGCATGAGTATGTTGAGCATGAGTATGTTGAGCATGAGTATGTTGAGCATGAGCATGTTGAGCATGAGTATGTTGAGCATGAGTATGTTGAGCATGAGTATGTTGAGCATGAGTTCCTTTTTTCCTCCATTCGCGTTCTCTGTAGCGTTGACATATGCAAATTACTTGAATTTTTAAAGTATTTCCCGTGCCGTATTCTTGACCGCTTGAACGTCCACGGAGCCGCCGACCAGGACTTCGTTAGACTCGACTCGAGGCTGAGTTCAATGACAACATTATTAATGAGGAATAAGTATAAACGCATACAGATTAGTATGAATGTTTTGATCTTCCTTCACTCGACGCTATGAAAAAATTCATCGGGCTGAAATTTTGTTTTGAGATGCAACAGTTCGTTCGTTGCATCTCAAGCATGTTCCTTTCAAGATATAAAAAATATTTTTTATAAGGACGATGCGTTGACGAAACTAGCAAAGCTCAGGTCATTTTCCATTTCGTATTTCCACTACAGATAGATGCGTAATTTTTTGGGACTGACGAATGAAAGCCAAATGAACGTCTGCGAACTTGAATGACAATTATCATTAGGTGTTCAGTAAGAATACTTGCTGCGCCGATGTTTCGTTACCCTGCTTGAGTACATTTTATGATTATCCGCACTTTACTGGTGTAAATATTTACAAAGAAACTTTTTTCATATTCTCATTTCATTTCCACGTGAAATTATTCGTGTTCATACATTTTTAATCAAAAAAATAGCAAGTCACTCCCAAACCATTGTGAGATTTTGACCTTTTCTCATCCAGAAAATAAGCATATCATTAGAATACCCTGAACTTCACTATGGAAGAATACTCATGCTTTTTCAACACGATATTTTAACCATAATAAATAAAACGTGGTGAAAGATGACATCTGTAGCATAGATCAAAAATAACGCTGGCCATGCAAACGTCGCAAGGCCAGCATCGAATGAGATATTTGGAGGCCAGGAAGAACAGCCAAGCATGTGATATATTGCAGAAATTTTGCGTTCTGATCACCAGTTAATTGAATGGCTGTGAAATGCATGCAATTGTGTGTTTTATCCTTATGTCGTGATCACAGGTTTATCTACAGCTGCATTCTGCGCGGCTAAATTGACACATGAATAGGAAAAAAGGTATAACTTACAAATTATTCTTTAATTAATTCACTATCTTGGATAATGATCAGTGAGCATATATGCGGTTAAAATATATAGAATGCAGTGAATTGAACTCTTTAATTATATCTTTGGCAGAATAACACATAGCTTTGCGACATGAAATTATCAATTGTAGAGAAGTGTATACTATAAGCGTCCAGCAGTATATTGAATTTTATCCTGCTACTGTATGAGTAGCATGAGTTTAACCTGCTCCTTACATTATTTACATTTTTATTTATTATCTCACTAGTTTTCTTACCAGCTCATCCATCTTTTTTACTTCAAAATTTGACTTGATCATTCCTTAGCATTTTTCATTCACAGAATCCATCACTTAATTTATAAATGTGAATATTTTTGCATCTTCCCTTAATTGCGTGCATCAATGATCGCGGGTGATAATTTCCAGCGATAATTTTCAATTTTCGACAGGGACAGACTTGGTCACGTACCTAATTATAATTTACAGAGTAATCATAACGGTGGAAGAAACTCGCACTTTTATCTTATCTTGAAGGTTCATAAGGCTGTCTCTGATAAGAGGTCTCTTGCCATGCAATTAAGTCACGCACACATAATGTCTCTCCGATCAAAAAATATCGTCCTCCGAATTTTCATCTCGCATTTTGAAAAGAAGCATCAAAGATAATTTAATAAGTGTCATTAGAAGCAGAAGTGGCATCTAATGAGGAATGACTTGTAAATAACACATAGATATCTTGTACCCAACAAGCATTCTCTTAATAATTAAACTTCACGTTTCTGCGAATTTCGAATTTCATCGACTTTCCGATCAATAATATTAGGATATTGGACCAATAATACTTGGATGATATTTAGAGTTTAGGAGCTAGGATATTTTAAGCTAGGATATTTTAAGAAGCAAGTGCTGCATTATGGACGTGCAGCGACTACTAAATATCGCAAAAAAAAAAAAATCGTCGCCAACAGATAATTTTCTGATAAATAATTGATTGTATCACAAGTTGCTTCAAATTTCATTGACTCGGCAAGTTAATCGACGAAAGTGCTACTATGTTATATTCCTTATGCCCACACTGTGTTTCTTGCAAAACTATATAGGTTACAACGTTACAAGTACTAGCTTAGAAATTTTCAATCTTGTTTTAGAACGCACGATGCACATAAAAGCTTCCAAATACACAGAGTCCATATCGGCATTAATAGGTGGAAGCGCACGCAATTATGTCATTGAAGACAACATTTAACTGATAAAAAATATAATTGATTAGCCAACGCGTAAATTTCATTCTTCTCAACGGGATTACGTCACTCTAATTAACTGAAAATTTGCGCCCTAGCAACAGTATTTTGGGCGTGCTCGCTTGTGGAGAGTTCGAGGCAAGATCATCAGGGGCTTCCTTAACTTACCTTATTCATATTAATAAAATAATCGTTCTTAACCCTCAGGGATTTACTTGATCACTCTCCCTAGGCCTAATGTACGTTGCTCATAAACCACAACTCAATGCACTCATTTTTCAAAGTCTGTTTCCATGAAAAAAAAAAAATACTTTTTTTTTGCATACAAAGCAACGGAAAATTATTTGGTTGAGACTAGCTCTGGGCATGCATTTCTTCAGTCCGTTGTATGGTACCAACTAATATACCCAAAATGACGTCAGAAACTAATTTAAATCCATCAAAATATCAGTGGTGCATGTAAAGAACTGTAGGTAAATAAGGCAATGTGGAGTAAGGCTTGCTGTGTATTTCAAATATGGCTCGTGTCCCAGAAAAAACTATTCTGAATAGATCAAACAAAATACCTGGAGCGTTTTTATGTGTTACAGTCTCGAATGTGACAATCAGAATTTATTTCCATCTTATTGAAAAACTTTCAGCCTCCTAATCCCTCATTGATAGTCATTCTGAAGCATATAAGATCTGTTCCTTACTAGCCCGTTCCAGATTAGCTTATGCGCCGTTCATATGAGGGCAAGAATTGAATAGCCCGTATGATGTAAATAGTGTTAAGCTTCCTGTGGACAAGAATTTCTCATCGCAAATAAAAAATATAACTCAGTACTCACTGCAGTGAGTGACAGAGAGCGCATTTTCTCGTCCGTCCGTGACGTGAAGTCACGGACGGACATGACGAGCACAATAGCGCATTTTTTCCACAAATGAGAAAATGCGCTAAAAAATAGTCGGTGAACGTTAATCACGTCAATACAAAAGCTTCAGTTATTAAAATTAAGTAACAACTTTCCGATCCAGAGATTATCCAGCCTGACCCAGGTCTTGGTTGGGTTTTGAGAAGATATTTTCAGGAAAGTGTTTACCCCGACTTTGGCAAGATGGCGAACGTCAGTCAGACGCTCGCAATGAGAAGAGAATGTAGAAGCAACGCAGCTCAAGGTCATGCAATTGCGTGTGTCGCAGCCAAGCCAGCAAGACGTCCGAGGCGAGGCGCTCTGCACTTCTACTCCAAAGACTCCCGGGGAATAAAATTTAGTGGATGTTCCTTATTAATGGCATTTTTATGCCTTCGAATTTAGGTTGTAAGTCCACTACCATGAATCAGGAAGCTTGAGGCTTTCTAAATCTTGGTTTTTATTTGTTTAATGTCCAATATAATTATTTGGTTCACAGTAATTAATTAACTACTATTTTGTTTTAATATATGTAAAGTGAATTCCAGTTAGGTGTGATTACGATCGGGGACTGGAGCGAAAAAAGCAATTGTTCAAAGAAAATAGTATTGCATTTTATAATGCATGATGTTCGTAATGCATAATACGTAATCGATCATAATGTACGATATAATAATGACTTTGGATGCTTTAAAGAATAATGGTACAATCAAAAATGATTGTTGGTGCAAATGAAATATTTCTTGACTTTTGTACGAGTTTTGAAAATATGCATATATAACTATAAAATAGTTAAAATATAATATAACTACAAATTCCATGCATCTAAATTTACTGAGAAACACGTCGAAAAAAAATGCGAGAAGCCATCGAACTGTTGGTTGATCAGCCTCACACCCGAGAAAGCTTTTCAAATAAAAATGAGAAAATAGCTTTCTGGAGACAGCTATTTTCTTCGAACAATGCAACATCCCAATGCGGTATTGGATGAACTATCATACAGATAATTGTGAACCATTCTATTTCTAACGCGTCAAACAAATCTCAAATCCCAAAGAAAATTATAAAAATTTAAGGGAAAGGAAATATGTAGATTATTTCGTGCCTAATTCTAAAGTCTACTTTATACAATTCGCAAGTTTTAAAATCATCGTACTTCTGTAGTTCAAACTATTATACTATTCTGTCACTCGCACGACTATGAAGAAGAAGCCCTGCATGAAGATGCCAAGCTATCGGTAAAATTTTAGGCTATCAAAACTGCAAAAAAATCGAATTATATACCTTAAATATAAAAACTGCGAAAACGGTACAAAGACCAAAGTTACATCAAATTCATAGTCGCAGCCTGATTAAATTGCAATATAAATTTAAGAGTTTTTTTATGCGTCATAGTCAAGTGCTACGCGGTTAGCTAGGAATTCATTCCAGGGAGAAATTTAGTCATAAGTGGGCTAATAAAGTGGAGCATAAACCTCGAGTTCTTTGAAACAATCCGAAGTGAATTTGTGCGATAAATATAGTCACCGACGACATGTATAGTCATCGGCGCCAAGGTGAAAATTCCGCCGGATGTAAATCGATACACATAGCACAAGTGAATTATTCCGTTTAAATTCAGAGTTAAGAGACGCATGCAATGAATTAGGAAAGGATGGCCGAATACAAGGCGTTACAGCAGCAGTGGAGTGAAGTCAGCCATGCAGTGACTAATTCTTTTTGTGGAGAGCAACGCCGACGTGGCTCTCGCGCAGCAGCAGCAGCAGCAGGCTCTTGTACCAGGCAAGTTTAACGACCTTAGCAGACGACTACAGTCCGAGACCTCTAGCGTGCCTTCTTTCTCACATGCATGGTGCACCTAATTCATTCCTGGTGTTGCTCTTTACCATAGCGTTCTTGCATGCAGGGTGCAGCTCATTCCTGGTGCTGTTGCTCTTTACAACAGCGTTCTTGCATGCAGAGTGTACCTAACTCATTCCTGGTGTTACTCTTTACTATAGCGTTCTTGCATGCAGGGAGAACCTTGCTCATTCCTGGTGTTACTCTTTACCACATCGTTCTTGCATTCATGGTGCACCTAACTCGTTCCTAGTGTTACTGTTTACCATAGCGTTCTTGCATGCAGGGTGCACCTAACTCTTTCCTGCAGTTGCTCTTTACCATAGCGTTCTTGCATGCAGGGTGCACGTAACTCATTCCTGGTGTTGCTCTTTACCATAGCGTTCTTGCATGCAGGGTGTACCTAACTCATTCCTGGTGTTACTCTTTACCATAGCGTTCTTGCATGCAGGGTGAACCTAGCTCATTCCTGGTGTTACTCTTTACCACAGCGTTCTTGCATGCATGGTGCACCTAACTCATCCCTGTAGGTGTTGCTCTTTACTATAGCGTTCTTGCATGCAGGGTGCACCTAACTCATCCCTGGTGTTGCTCTTTACCATAGCGTTCTCGCATGCAGGGTGAACCTAACTCATTTCTGCTGTTGCTATTTACCATAGCGTTCTTGCATGCAGGGTGCGCCTAGCTCATCCCTGGTGTTGCTCTTAACTATGACGTTCTTGCATGCAGGGTAAACCTAGCTCATGTCTGGTGTGGCTCTTTACCATGCCATTCTTGCATATGCATACAGGGGCGCTTAACTCATCCCTGATATTGCTCCTTTGCGTGCCTTATTTCTGGCATGCATGGTGTCTTTTTTACGTCTATTTATCCTGTTAAAGCTGACTGGGTCGAAATAATGGGCATCTGTCAACTCCGCTCTTTCGGTAGGGAATTACTTTTTTTTCGAGAGACAGTGTGCACCTCCATTTTTATTGACATCCTTAGGTCTTGATGCCCAGCATACTGGGAAGCAATTGCAGCCGGAGTAAGTAGAGAAACATTTAAGTGGAACATTGTTCATACCGGACCCCGATAGGGATAATATTTATATGTAAAACACTAAATTCTAACTAAGTTGGAACAGTGCAAAACTTGCTATCTGTCTTATACGTCGATAATTCTTTCACTATTCTGTTCTTTTAAAAAACGTGTCTGACGGCATTGCGACAGATCTATAATTAGGATTCGCATTGCGACTCCTAATTGGGAACAAATTTTACTTAGACTTAATCGAGTTGGTCGTTCAAACGAGAGTCCAATTCTTCCTGAAAGAGTTGTAAGAGGACACACGTCAGGATTCTAGGAGATATTTCGTGCCTACCTTTTATTAGGGATAAAGAATCGTATGATGGTCTCCTGTTACCAAAAGCAGTCCAACCAAAAGGTTACTGCTTTTGGTTACTCCTGTAACCAAAAGCAGTGTCGTTGGATCTCGCTCTAAACCTTTATACCAGATTCTTCTTATCATTTTCATAAAACTACCTTAGAATTTAAGCCTTCAGACACGTTTTCTAAGTAAATTATCCAGTTTGTTGTGAATATTTCTCTTGCATTGCCGGAAACTGCCAAATGCGACTATCAATTAATAATTTTCCTCAGTAAGTATTATTGATTCTACAAGTTTATTGCATGTGGGCTTGATGTTGAATGTTATTTGAGATCGATTAATGTCCTGTTTCGCACCAATTCGTACTAATGTCGGGTCTGTTAGTGCAACTTTATCAGGCGAGGCCATGAAGCTCGTAGGCCTTTGCGAAACATTTTGACTGGAGACAATTTACGCAGGAGCTACAACCTAATAAGCGACGTATTCATTAATTAAAGCGAGGAATTTGAGGACGGAACTGAAATGGCCAAACAATAAACCCTAGTGGCTCAAATTTTCACAAATTGTTGTGAATGAGAAGCTTATGCGTTTTTTTTTTTGTACTTCAAGTAACAATTATTCATGCTTACTATGAACAATAAGTCAATAACATATGATAGCCTGGAGTAGAGCGACAAGTTATCTTAAACATTGAAGATATCGAAAATTCTTCAAGTAATTTCCCGTATGCATGAAATGGGGCAATATAATTCCATGGTCCTGATGTAGAATTGTACAGAGAGAGAGCATATCTACATCATGTACATTGCGATCGTTTAAAATGAAACTCAGGCCATAGCGGCGGAATAAAATTTCGTACAAAACCGTTATATAAGCACGATATGCAAAATCCGGTAGAGAATATGTATACCTCTCAACTCTCAAGGACAAACGTCCGTTAATATCATGAAAATGCATCATCGTATCAAAATTGAGAAGCATAGATGGAGCGGAAAAGTCATGGGCGCCGCTTCGGTGCTGTTACGGGAACTCCATCACATTCCGTTTGGAGACGAGTGGCGTCGACCAACTGGCAACAGGGCTATTCATAGCAGCCAGCACATTACAGCTTCGTGTCACATCTTTCCCGAGAACCTCGCTCTCTCTCGTTCTGAAAACTTCCACGGAACTCTAGTAGTTTCTGAAAAAACATCTCGTGCACGAGGAGTGGAGAGACGCGCGGAGAGCTTTAAGAAGTTCTTTAATGTTGGTTTTCTCGACAGCCATGGTCGTCTACCACCATCATGGCGGCCACAGCTGGCTCGCCCTGAAGCTCCTCTTGTCACATGTCTGTTGAAGTCGAGTACGCACGAACGCACACACAGCCAACGGAGTGGGCGTGCGTTAGTTCGTGCGTTAGTAGTCAGTTGTGACCTCATGCACAAGCTGGGTTTGGACGGGGGTGAGAGTGGGAGTGTTGGAGTCGCCGCATCAGCTAGCCTTTTCATTGCCTTCACTCTGAGCACTCACGCTGCACTCTCGTGATGCATCACGACTCTGAGGAAATTGTGGAGTTAATTATAAATCTTTATTCATTAATGCATAACATACTACACACTTGATGTGCATAATCCAGAAAAGATGAAATCATCTGCTCACCGCAGGAAAGCCAATAAGCAAATAACATGAAAATGTTCATAAAGCATGCAATACCACGAAGCAGGCCGCGACGTATAATTTGAACTTGATCATCACAGACAAATAATCAAATAAACGTCAATTGAACTTCGATCGAATTTTCCTCTACTTGCCTAGAACAAATGACCTTGACGCACGAGACTCAAGTTGGCAATTCCGGTATAGATTATTATGATCAGGTGGCATAATCAAAGCATTATTCGTGAATTCCGAAGATGGAATTTGGGTAGATTAAGGGACTTTTTTTGACTGTAACAACAGGCGCGTCGGCATAGAACGGATTCAGAAAGTTAACAGCCAGTATACAATAAGGCTTTTCTTGCGCTCATGACAGTCAATTTTAGACCCGTCCCTTTGTACGGCTTCAATTGTTTAATTCAGTGTTAACCCTCTACCGCCGTATGTCTCTCTTCGGGAACATAACTTTCAAGTTAAATTTTACTTAAACTATTGACTGTAGCAACCTGAGGACGTTTGTACACAACAGAGATCATTTTAAATTAAGTTATACGTGACGGCGAGTCATTTTACGCTCACTAGCAAAGTATCCTCTTTTGGGTAGGCTTGTATGACAATATTGCTCCGGTTACTCATGTCAGGCGGTTGAGGGTTAAATTAGTAATTAGGTAACCAAATTCGGCCAACATACTGGCAGTCCCGTTATGAAGAGATCACTGACTAGTCGCACAATCCAAACTTCTCACGTAATTTGGTAAACTAGACGTAGCCAAAGTTCCAGACTTCATAAGTTCTTCGAGTTCAGTTATAACCATATGTCCTCTTGTTCGTCATAAATATCTAAAACCCTAATAAATCATAAATGTTCTTTCGGCAAAAACCGCATGCAAGGACAACAAACAGATCGTCTCAATTATTTCCCTGAAACGAGTGTATCGGCTCTAAAGGAATTTCTACAGTGAGTTCGAAGGCATGAATTTCAACACTTGAAAGAAAAAAATACAGGCCCAGATTTCTTCTAATAAATTCTTATAATGAACTCTCTTCTTCTCATTCGCTTACTGCTATCAGCGAAATTCTGACGCAAGTTTCTCATGTGTAGATCTTAATTTTGTTCATTAGGTTTATATTTGCTTATAAATATTAGTTATAAATAGAATAGCTGAGATACTATCGGTGGAATTCCGATAAATATTAGTCTACGCTTCTAAAAATAAATAAATGAAATAATTTCTGTGAAATATTGTGCTTATTATTTTGAGATTTTATATTTTTATCTTTTTTGTTGTCATTTATTGATTATGCTGAATAATCTTCTATCTATAGCTACGAACTTCGTTTGTTTGTGATCTTGCAACTAAATTGAAATTAGTCATTAGACAATTTACACCTTGAACCGCATTTTCTTTTGACGACACATCTAGAATTTGTATTTTACTCGACCTCATGTCCTGCTTCAGCTCGGTTACTTAGCTTGCTTATTTTCTGTTGGAATTTGGCCTTAATATTGTTTCATGTCTGCCCAAACTGCAATCATTTTTCCATTGCATTAGAGTATTGCATATTTGTTACAATGCAAAGTTGTTCACTTCTTGATAATCACGATAAAAATCACAAAGCTCTCCTGGTGGAACATATGATTTGAAAGTAGATCAACGGAAGATATCCTTTGATGCTGTCTCTTATACACATCTAGATGTGTATAAGAGACAGGAGCTACGCATTATTTATTTCCGTTTGATGTAGATGTTTTCGACAGTAATCCCTAAAAATTTTAGTGAACCGCTGTGATACGCAAGAACCTTTTTTGGGGTAGCGCCAATTTTTAACGGCAAATTTGAGCGAAGGTATCACTAGACTGACTACTGGCTAGATTAAACCTGGAATTATCGCGTCGAAATCGAATTTGGGCAGCAGANGCTATCTCAATCAATCGTCAGTTATGGGAAGATCGGGTTCCAAAGGCCGGATCCCTTGTGAATCAAGTCACGAAAAGTTCAAGAATCGGCAACAGGCCTTGGGCCTATTTCTTCAATGCCAACACTTCTATTCTATTCTATTCAAAGATGAATTCGACTAATTCACGATCGATGTTTTTTAAAAGAATCTCACTCCTGAAAGCGTCATTTGTTATGGTTATTTGATATCTATGTCAGGTATATTTGATGTCTAAAACAGGTCGCATTATGTATATCTCACCAAATACGCAGTTCTTAATATAATTTCAATGACTATTACTATAAAGTTTTTTTTTGGAACAAGACGATCGATGTTCTTACCAGCGAATCAAATTCCCAAATCAGTTCTCATTTCCGAAGAAGTTTATGAGATTCTTCAACACTTACTATCGGAAAATGGACCCCGAAAATCTTCATCATTCGTGTAAATGGTTATTTCCCTATCTTTGTTTCTTTATCAGCCTTAAATGCAAAATTTTTAAAACTGAGCGTAGCAGGGCCAGATTAGAACCGATTAATGCAAGCGTGCTTTTTTCATTAAACAGACACCAAAAGTATTTTTATATTAGGCGTAGCAGCACCACATTTGATCCGATTGATACAAGCGAATCTTCATCACTAGTTATGTTCACACAATTTTATTAACTTGGCATTTGCTCTTGCTGGGAAACTGTGGGCCATCGCTACGATCCTCGGCTTGCCACAGCAGCAGATTTGTATGTTGGAGAACTTTTGATTATTATCGGTGTCAGGCGGGAAATTTTCTTCCTTCAGTGTCACTTTGATCATGAATTTAAACGTAAAGAAAATAGCCAAAAAGTTCACCATTTCTTATAAGAGAAAACGTTTCGGAGTCCTGCTCCATCGTCGTCAGTTCAAAACCTAGAACACAGGTACAAAGAAGTTATACAGTGGGGGGAAATAAATATTCGTATATTTGAAAAATCGTATTTGGTATTATTGCAGATTAACTACATCCAAAAAAAAGGGTGTTTTTTTTTTTAATTATATGTTTTTTGGGGCTGTCTCTTATACACATCTAGATGTGTATAAGAGACAGGGTCGAGACGTATAGAAATAGACTGGTATCTGTTGAGCTGAATAAAGGGTATTCAACCAAGTATTAAATTAAAATAATGCGGATTTATTGTTTTGTACGAATACTTATTTCACCCGAAAAGTGAACATGTTGCATTGTTTTTTGTTGCATTGAGATTTAATTTCTTTTGATAGTATGTTTGAAACTATGCGTCTCTATACATAATTTAAATCACTTTTCCTGTTAAGTTTGTGTACTTACATACATTAAAATACGATTTTTCAAGTGTACGAATATTTATTTCCCCCCACTGTATAACAGGGAACATACATGCGCATCCGCCTCATTCAGCCGTACGTATTCATGCCGAGCAGTGCAACGTCCAGTCCGATTGTGATTTTAGAGTTTTGGCCTCAACAGCCGGTGTTTCTGGCCTACGAATTTTAGAATCATTATATATTTTTAAACAGAAACCCAGTTTAAATGCTGCATTCAGTTCCTATCCTCTACAAATTGTAAATAGATAGTACTTTCTCTACATGTTATCTCATTTTTATTTCTGTTATTTTCGATTTTAGTTCTAATGTCCTCAAGTTTAGGTGAATTGTTTGAATGTAAATTTTAGGCTGCTAATTGTTTGTGCCTGAGTTCTAGGTTTTGAACTGACGACGACGGAGCTGGACTCCGAAACGTTTTCTCTTATAAGAAATGGTGAACTTTTTGGCTATTTCCTTTACTTTTAAATTCCTGGTAAATTTGCGGCTTAAGCAGCCAAGTGATTTTAACACTTTGATCATTATATATTTAAGTCGTATGGAATTTTAGACAATGACTGTACGCTCGTTCCCGGTAGCAGGTTTCGAATTTAAAGTTGAACTGAGCACAAAGTTCCCGAATGCAGTCTTTCTGGATTTGGACGAAGTTGCACGGCATTATAGCGCCAACCGAAAAATGTAGTCTAAACTATTAATTGCGAACATAAAAGTTACATTTTTTTCTTCATGTCCCGAAGGAGAGAGAAAGGGCTTATGTGAAAAGGAAGTTACGAATAAACAGCGAGGATTTGAAGCACGCATAACAAGGAAATAATCACTGTAATGTGAAATATCAATACGGGAATAGCGCACTCTGCTCTTAACATATCCCTGTATGTATTATTGTCAAAATTCGTGGGAGCTTCAGTAGTCGAGCGCATTGCATTATTTGAGATTCCCTCATAGACGTGCATACATAAAATCAAGCAAGCGTACAAAAGTCTGCGGTACTTTAGAGCATCATTTACTTAACGCCATTTCTTGTACAGCTGTAGGTTCCAAAATAGCGCGAGCGATGAGCACATCGTTCCTCTCATGATGAATGTTACGAGCTAGATTAAATTCACGTTTTATATTTCTGTTCTAATCTCAATGATGTTCACGCTCCGAGAAGTTATTTCTGCCCACGATAAAAAATCGCCGAAAGAACCAGAAAATTTGAATGTAGATTTGTTTATGTTGTAAAATATGAATGAACAATCATGAATTATTCCAGACTGCGGTCACTCAAAAAGCAACCATTTACCAAAATCTTGGAATTCACGTTTAACTCAGCCGGTTGCTCTTCTTCGGTTTGGGCTGATAGTTTATTAGACTTTTCGGCATCCGAGGTACTGAAGTGGTCACGTCAACGCAACACCCGTCGACCACAGGTGTCCGGCAAGGATTCGGATACTTCGTACAGGTGTTGATGTGCTATAGAACAAGATTCATGTTCAGTGCACAAGGGAGAAAAATTTGCAAGTTTGAGGTGAGTGATAATCATGTACCACCCGAATCGAAATCACCTCAGCATTTCCTCATTAAATATAATGATTTGAGCATAATATGAATTTGAAATAAACTGATAATCATGCAATCAGTCATTGTCACCTCAATTTATATCATAATTCTTCGAGGGCTTAGTACTCCTGTCCTTACAACCTAATGACGCCTTGGATTAAAAGGAAATTAAACTATTTTTAACTCAACGATATCTTTTCACAGCAGGGAAATAGATTTTTTCAAACCTATCTATCGATATCTAATCCAGGCCCAATTTATCCACGTACGACCCAATCCTCAAAAACTTTACAAGCACGAGAATTTGCAGTTGGCAGAACAGCCTTGATACTTGATAAATTCTGAACCAAAGGTGAAACATTAACAATGCAAAAAACGTCAAGTTTATTCACGTTTCTACATTGATCGCATGCGTGCGTGATAGAACAATTAGATTCCTGACCGTTTTAACGAAAATAGGAGGGACAATAGTATCGGAGGTCAACAGTTGGTAATCGGAGGATAAAGAAAACAGTCGTCGGGGGGAAAACAGGTGGCCTCCTCCACTCCCGCCAAACTAACTAAAGCCTATTTTCACGAGATATTCGTATAAAAATAGACAGTAGAAAACGTTTAGCACCTACGCAAAATACAATTGATCCTTCGTCCTTCCTCCGTTATCAGTAGGAAACTTGCGTACCAACTGAAGATTTAGCGTACCGAAAATGACTAAGCGAGAACCCTTGATATTACACTGAGTTGAAATCAGCAATGATTTAGCAGCGCGTTTATTATACTAACTATTGACGTTGAGAGAGAAATAAATGTCATTCGGCAGCTGTCATGTACGTGGTTTCAAAATTACAATACAAATTATACATCAGACCGATCGTAAACAATAATCGTAAATGAGAACCAAATCGTAAACGCGAATAATTAGTTCGCTTAGTGTACTGAGGTTGCGCTCTGAGCAAACAAAGCATTTTTGAAGGCAGACGTTAGATTATGGTGTTTGGAGGTCACCAGCTTTAAAATAGCCAAAATATCATAGGTGATATATTCAGGTGATAGGTGATATTCAGTGGACATGATTGAGAAGCGCGGTACCAACGCTGGCAAGTAGGCTTCACTGTTGGGAGATATCAACGAAGCCGTGAAGTGCTAGTGAACTCGGCCACTGATTTCATTATGAAAATTGCAAAACTTTTATAACAAAAAATTGAATATGATATATATTGGGTAAAAAACCGTTTGCATCATGTACGTCTAACTTGCCAAACACGCAGTGGTTAATAGAATTCCAATGACCGTTACAATAAAGTTAAAAAAAACAATGCGATCGATGTTCTTACCAGCGCATCAACAAAAGCAAAACATACAGCAAAAACGTGTTCAATGTGCGGGCAAGAGCAACACTGACATCCGTGTCATACACGGGTATAGGAAAAGATCGATCTTACGAATTCAGTAACTGAAACCTACTTAACTGTTATTTCCACATCTTAACGAGAGCTGCTACCAATTTCAAGACACCAACTCAAGTATTACTTTCTGTCGACATCAACACAAATCAATGCAAGAGTTGTAACAAGTAAACCCTTTGGAAACGCAAATAAATTCAAAAAATATTCATTACTCTCGTTAATAGCAACTGTGTATCTGACACGGTATATCTTAATCGCAAAATAATGACTACTCAGTGATAAGCAAGTCAAATCATGCTAAATCTTAACGAGTTTATCAAATAATCTTACTTGATATTTAATAAAGAGAAAATATAAAATTAATTAGAAATTTCAAATTGTGACTAATATACAGTGTGATCAAAACCGAATGAATCTAGCTACCAAAAAATGGCCTGTATAAACACGAGCGATTAAGAGAAGCAATAAATTTTTAGTAAAGTTTATAGCCAACAAGAATAGGCTAGCAGAAATCTGGGGACTTCATTAACCCGCCAAACTAGAAAACAACAAGACGAACAGTCCGAGACATCACAACGAATGCCCAAAAGTGAAGTTTATGAAACATCGAACATATTTTATAGAATTCAATAAATTACACTCAGAGGTCAGCAGATCAGTTCGCTTTTGCACAATTCGGTGAATATGTTCACAAATACAGGCGGATTCCACAAAATTTAACTCAGTGTGGTTAGTACGATTAATATTATATGACAGTGCTGAACCACATCAACACAGCTCTCAGGTCTCATTAGAGACAGATTCTGCAACTATGAGGAAGGCACTGACTTCTTAGAGAAAACTGTAAGCTGGTACGAAACGAAGTCAAGAAACTACTTATGCCAATCTCTACTATAGAAATGAAAAACATTCACTTAAAATGGAGATAGAAATATTTTCGTCAATTTACTAACCTGCAATGTATAAAAAAGGAAAGATTGTAAAACCTATAAATAGCAAAAAGTGGCACTGGTGAAAGAAAACTGGATTTGCAGACCAGACTAGTCCAAAGAAATCAAATGATGGCCTAATTTGTGATAACATTTTCTGATTAAGGTTCGAATCAGGTTAAGCAATGAGCTCAAGATTAGAGTTGCACGCAAAACACATCAATGAAACATGAAGAGACTCCAGATGGTTGACTACAGAAAGCAAGCCAAGGAAAACAAAGCAACTTCATTAACAAACATAGTAAATCTAATTACTTTCGCAACAAGCAACTTAAATGTTATTATCAAATAAATTTATTAAAAATGTTTAAGGCTATATAATTGACTATTGACTAAGTCAATTATATACGTATTACAATTAATCTTGTAACTAATTTAGGCATATCAAATAAATGATCAGTAGTTCACATTATCTCTCAAAAAAGCACCTTTATACTTTCAGGAAATTTAAAATTAAGGTACGGTATTTATTAATGAACATTTCAAGGATAGTTTTTGGCAATGTTTTTTTTACTAGCTTCGATTATTCAAATTCATTCTCAAGCTTAGGGTCGATCTATCTAATTGTATTAGGTTTAGGTACAAACACGTTCACGCAATATTTGTCCCCTTTTGTCTAATTTTCATAAAAGATTTTACTGCATAGTTTCATACCTAACGAAAAAAAAATTTAAACTTGCACATGATATATCCAATAGAAACATACATACAAAACTAATTGGAATACACAAGAGAACTATTCACTTTTTTTGCTGCCAACATCTTTCACTTCATCATCACCAACAGTTTTCTCTTCATCAGCACCGCTGCCCTTCTCCGTGGCCATGTTTTGCACGGTAGCTGCTGCAGCCGGTCTCAGCCGAGCTGCTGAGTCAACCGCAACATCTGGCGTACTTTCTTTTGCATCTTCCTCGTCCGAATATTCAGTTGGCGTTTCCCCTTCTTTGATGAGACGTCCAATGTAGTCATACTTCTCTGTAAAGTTAGTAAAATTTATAACTACTATTTCAATGCAAAAAATAAATGTTTATTCCACTGATAAATGTATACAAATAGGTTTTTGGAATAAGACAGCATGAAAATAAATAAAATTATTTGAATAAAATTAATCAACTCCATAATTTACATAAGACACCAAACAATCAAGTTATCAAAACCAAGCTGAAATGAATGAAAAAAGTAAAAAGCAAATAACTATTCAATACGCATATTAAAAAGCCACAAGGGCAGGACAAGCAGAGTAATAATAGGCTCACCAGTAAACTGCATCTCCCACTCTCTGACTGAGTCCATCTGTGCAGGCGTCAGGTCGCTCAAGTCGCTGCTTTCATTCTTGATGTCGTCAATGTTGAAGGAGGCTAGAGCATGTGTGGCATCATGGCCAGCAAATGCAGAGTATACTCCACCTGAGATGAGGGCTATTTTTATAAAGCCAGCTAAAGCTTAATTAACTGATATAGGTATAATCTTCATGCCTACTGAAAATTATTCTTTAAGATTTTAAAACCATTTTGAAATATAGGTTAAAGATCATAAGGATTGCCTACTTTGGAATCAATGTATTTCAGTGATGATCTATATTGAATTGTAGTTAATGAAATATTACCTTCATTTATATTCAAATCAATTATATATACAGGTATTTGACATTTGTGAAGATTTTGGAAATACCAATGAACTATTAGAAAATTGAATATCTGACTTTTGAATACCTGGGCCATAGAAGTGTGAGCTGCGAGTCATATCAAAAATTTTGCCATTGACAGCCACACATACTCTCTTTCCTTCACCAGTGCCGTCATACTGACGTAGCTGTGTTAATGTCATGTCCTGCTTCTTCATTTTGGGTATAGAAGGTTCACTTGGGGCTGCAACTGCTCAAACATTATAAAGTTAGTATAAGCATCAGAAAAATTGAGAACCATAAAACAGCAATGATTAACCTAACACAGCACTAAGTAACATCTAATTAACAGGGATAATAAATATCCAAGTGATAAGGTCCATGCGGGCAATGAAATTCTTTTGTGATTGTGATAAGAGTGATGAACATAAATTTTTATTTTAGACAATAGTTTTTGATATTTAGAAAGATTTCTCATCAAGTTTTATTGCTGTTTTATTACAAACAAAATATTCCTGTATAGTGCAGTATATTCAAATATACTAATGAGCATAGCAATTAGGCATTACTAATTGAAGTTTATTCCTAAGCATATAAGGTTATATAACAGGAATGGTATTAATAAGAAAAGGGTATTAGGCCAATTTTTATTAGTACTGTCAACTGGGGCTACTCGGGATGATTTCGAACGTTTTTCATTCATAACTTCTTACCATGAAACATTTCATAAACAAGTTAAGGCTCATTTCAAAGCTCTTTGCAAGGGCTATCACACAGCTTCTCCAAGAAAATTCCATATGCTATTTGTAAGGTGCCAGAAGCAAAAAAGATTGTCCCAAGTAGCCCTGTTCAACGGGGCTACTCGGGACACTTGGAATAAAACTCAATTTTAAAACATTTGAAAGCATGCAAAGTGCAAACTTCATATCAGCAGCCTTATAGCATTTTTTCTGTATCTGTAAGCTTACAGGACGGCTTGTAATTTCACACCATTTTAATTGGGTTAAGTGAATTTACTATAAAAAAAGATAGTGAAAAACATACCTGAAACAGAAAGGAATGTTTCAGTGACAACCATTATATGTTTTGGAGAAATAAATCATAGTTTAAGTCAATTACTTTTCATTCTATGATGCCTGGTGCACAATTCTATATAGACATTCTATGCACAATTTTGTGATGACTGATGATGCACTAATTTTTCGATGAGTGAAATTTTTTTTGCCGAGCGAGGTAAATGTAATCAATATTCTTTGTTTTAATCAATTTTTTTTTCTTAACTGGAGTCTTTGCTAACTGAGGTTCTACTGTAAATGCGTTTTTGGGGGTGTCCCGAATAGCCCCAGGGGGGTGTCCTGAGTAGCCCAGATGTGCGGAAATGGCCACCATTTTTTTATTGAGGTATGTAAATTCTGCAAAAAAGGTTTTCATGCTGACACTTGTCTGCCACTTTTTTCTAAGCAAAATTTTTTAATACGGCAAATATTTTCTTTACTACAGACCTTAGCAGAAGTAACTTTTCAAAATATTGTTTTTCACTATTTTTTTCAAGAATTTTTCAGAGCTAGTAAATGTAGTATTTGTGAACTTCCTTTATGTAAGGTTGTAAATTGAATTCTAGAAGGCATCAGTTGGAAACACTCGACAAGAGTGATAGACCGGACCTTAGACTAGTCGTTACCCAGCAGTCCTCCAGTGAACAACCCATTTCTAGGCATGGTTGACGATAACCATTACGCCTTAACTCGCTGTGGTTCAAGTTAACCTACCCTGCCTTTATTGGGTTGCTGCTGATCTCGTGTGGACTGGACTCAAGGTGACGCTCTCCAAGCTTGTCCTTAGAGCTTTACGTGCTTAACGATCACCACGGGGACCGACTCTTTCCTTGAGGATCGGAGAAGCCCTGCAGACTACCTTGTTTTAGGAATTCACAGATGTTCCCTGTTGAATCTGTAGATTGAGCAGCTAAGGTGTCAGATTTATTAATGTATGGCGTTATCCCTTGATGTAAACTTTGATTCGTGTTTTGTTCTATTAAATTGTTGGTGTTCCTAAATGTTTATAGTATCCGAGTCAGCGAAACGAACCCCGATGAAGTATACAGACTTCATTACACTTTATACTACATAGGTACCTACATAGGAAAAATGTTGATGTTAACGCCACTATATTAGTTTTGCAATATTCCAATTAGTTTTGCTACTAAAACAGTTTTATGCCGTGTCGGAGGACTGTCCCAAGTTGCCCCGCCCGTCCCGAGTAGCCCAGGTTGACGGTATAAAAATTTTTTAATACATAACTTTTTTTCATGATTTATTCTGTTAATTGATTCATGCATTGCCTCTGACTTCACACAAGTGTGCAAAGTTTCTGATCAATTAGAGAGGTAGAAGCGTGTCAAATATCCGTTATAAGATTTGTAGCTGACAAAATTATTTTTCCAATTTTTTCAATATTAAAAAAAATTAATTTTCAAAATCATTTATTTTGACATTTGATTCATGCATGGTTTCCAAATTTACACAAGTGTGCAAAATTTCAGATCGATAGAATAAGTAGAAGTGTATTAAATTTTTATTACAAGATTTGTAGCAGACAAACAACAAGAAGTGTGAAGTTAAAGAGAAGTGTTGTAATAGAGCAAATTTGTCAGCAGTATCACATGAAACAATCTTCTACCCACAATTTATCCCAGATAGTTTTGCCAAATATTCTAGATTGATTTCATGCCTAAGTGGAAAATTGGCCATAAACCACCCATGAATGTAAGGGAAAGCACCTACTCTTGCAGTAAATTTTACTTGTTTCAATGGTCATTACACATTTTTCTGGTAAAAATCAATAAAATCTTCAGAAGTTTGCCTAGCATTTTCAAAAACCACCACTGAAATGATCTTTCAACTTCTAGTTTTATAAATTTCCACCCAAAATTGAAAAAATTTGGATACATCTGTGCTAGTGTGGAAAATGTTTTCCAAATGTATTGAATATTTGTCACTTTCAGTCATAAGTAGGAAAGTTTCAATCCTTAGATGGTTGGAAAATTCCTACTCTTCTTGGAACTGTGCCAGAGTGCAGAAAGTAGGTGAATATCTGAAGATCTTTGGTGACACATCAGCGGGAAAATTTACACCTTCAGAAGATCTTGCCAACACATTTGGATTAAGATAATTGCATTTTAGATGTACTACTCAAATCTTTGGCAATACTAATCGCCAAACAGGAAGTACACCAGTGGCTGCATCATTTTTAAAATTTTTGGTTGGTCAGACAAGTCTGCAAAGCACAATCCACAATTCAGTAATTTCAGTTGTAATGCAGTTGTCTACTGCAATACCTGGGGTGTTGAAGATACACTCATCTAAATAGGTTATGTAAAATTTTTGAAGAAAATTATCTTTTGCAACACATCTTGAAGACTGCCTGTAACGCATCTTGAAGACTCAGCAATGCATCCTGTGTACTGTCGGTGACGTTTTTGGTATTGGCAAAATGCAAAAATTGGCAATGCATTCACCAAACTCTGCAGCCTCGGAACAAGGATGGAATTCTAAAAATGAATGTTCATATATTATTTCTGCCCCAGGTCCTCCACTTTTTTGTTCCAAAACTTTTAGTTAAGATAGGAAGGATAAAAATAGGAGGGATTAAATTTGCACTTGAAAGAGTCAAGGATAAAGGTTTCAACACTAAGATTTCAATTAGACAAACTAATTGTTCATTAACAATTTGTCCTCAAGTCAAACAACAAATTAACATTCATGAATTAATAACAAATCAACCAATAAGAATTCAACATGATGCACGCTGCAAAAGCTATTTGAGGGTGCAAAATCACATTAAGTTTGTACAATGAAAGCACTCCTGCAACTGAATTTTTAGCACATTTTCTCATTTATGGAAAAAAAGGTGCTACTGTGCTTGTCATGTCCTTCCGTCCATGACAGATGTGGGACAAGGTGCTCTCTGTCACTCACTGCAGTGAGCACTGGTACTGATCTAAATCTAATTCTTTCTGGATTAGGGTTGGCAATGTGGCAGTGCATATCAATAACCACTTGCCAACTATCTCATATTAGGAACATTACTTGTAAATTTTCAGGCATCCCTGGTGATCTCTTCAAGTGATGTAGTAGTAAACTGGAATGTACCTATGTTGTAGCGTTGAAGCCTTTGATATATATACCTGATGCATATTTAGTTCAAGTTAATCAACAATTGCATAATTTCTGATGCAGATTTAGAATATATTTGGACCTTTATACCAAGAAACAAATTTTTTCTAAAAACTCTTTTGATGTTCTCACTCTCCTAAATATATTAAATCTAAGTATTTTGTTGTTTCAAAGACAGACTCCATTGACTATAAGATTAGTTTTCACAAGTGCATTCAAGAACAGATTCTAAAATAGTTGAAACATTTCTATTATCATATATAAACGGAACTCAAAATACTTACCAGATTTATTAATTGTCATTTATTTTGGTATGTATGGACAACAATTTTATCTTCATTCCCACAATGCTTCATTACCGGCTGCAGCTATAGAAACAGGTGCCAACCAACCTGAGCGTTGATTATTCACAAAAGTGTTGCAATGTTCTGCCTCCGATTGGTCAATATAACATTGGCAAACATTTAGCATTAAAATCACAAAGATCTCTGCTTACTTGTTTAGGTGCTGGTCTAATAAATTGAGAAACTGTTGTAAATCATGTTTCTGATTCTAATAACTGATCATCAATTTTGCATTGTATTTATCTCCAAATACTTATTGCATCTAATTATAAATTCTCAATACCCGTACACAAATTTTTGGGATTAAAATTCTGATTTTAATTCACCACATGTCTCACGACTAAGCACTCTTTGGTTTATAAAAAGAAAATAATTTCTAAAGAACATTTTCTAAAAGACATGAGACATTCAAAAACTCACAATGGTGTTGCAGGGGGAGCTATATTGCTTTTTAGGTTAACCCTTTGGCTTTCATGCTCGTTTATTTAATGTCTGTGCTGTGTTTTTCTCATAATGTAATTTTTCTGTTTTTCTTCTCTAGTCCAGACAAGGAAGTAAAATTATTACTGTAAAGGCAAATTCCAAAACTAAAGCAAAATCCTAATGCAAAATTCCAATGAATAACTAATAACTGCACCAGTATGGGAACCTAAGCTAACTCACCACTTGAGAGGAAGTGAGTGATTATTTATTGCATATATTCATTTTATTACTCAATTAATGTTGTATTACAAATTGTTTATACTTTGTGATTTCACTTTGTTTCTTATTTTCTATTAATTGTGTTCAGTGTGTTTTAATTCTGCAAGCTATATATTTTGGTGTTCATTAATTCTTCATTAAGCTGTTTGCTGCGATATAAGTTTGCTTGATTACTTTTTCTGCATCCATAAGCTCCACAGTTGCTCTAAGAAGTCATTATTAAGGTTCTTGATCATTACTGTTTTTCTGCTTGTTAATTAATGCTTGTTCATATTTAATCCAATCGTTTATCTTATAGTCATAGGGCTTGTGATACATAAAATTATTAAGTTTTACTTTCTTTTATGGCAGATCACATATGCATCTTGTCCATGCTCCTGTTCTAGTTAGTTCCATGCTCCTATGCTCCATGTTTCCATGCTCTGATGCTTGTTAGTTCTATGCTCCTATGCATGTTAGTTCATGCTCCTTGCTCCTATTCCTTAGCTCCTATTCTCTTTAGTTCCTCATGCTCCTATGCATGATGCTCCTACAGGCCATGTTTTCATGCTCCTTAGTTCCTTAACTCCTATGCTTGTTAGTCCTATGCAGGGTTGGCAATGATTAAATCAAAATGATTAAATCATGTGATTAAATCACTTGATTTTTTTATAAAAAAAATCATGATTTTTTTTATTTATTTGATTTTTTTGATTTTTTCATATATTTAAATATATTGAGTGGCAGTCTTTAATTTATATTGAGGTACTGTTATTCATGGTTTAGTATAAATGTCCTATGAATGACAAATTGGTATATAAACTTGTTGCCTTTAGTGTGTATTAGGTTCCAATAAATTGAATGTTTTTGTATAGAGGCATCAAGTGTGCATTACATTGTACATAGCTAGCAGCTTAGCTAATTCTTATAAGGCTATAAGTAGTCTTTAACTATTTGACTATTTGTTATATATTGATTACAATATACAATTTAAAAGTAGTTAGCTAGCTTATACAGGGTGGGGCAGAACTGATTGAACAGTTTTAAGACAAAATAAAAGAGTAATAAAAGGGTAATGGAGGTACATAAAGAAGAAAGTTTATTTTCCTCAAGATTACCATAACATACCATTTAAAATACTTATATTTTGAAAAAAATATCAGGAAGATGGGGTTTGTTAGCTGCATCACACTGTTGGAGTCGTGCTCGGAAGTTTTCTACAGCACGTTCACATATGGCAAGATATGGCCATAACCTCTGCTGCAATAATCCGTTCCCTTAGCTGTGGTATATAGGGTGTGAAGGCGACTTCTGAACCCCTTTCTTTTAGATGTCCCCAAAGAAATAAATCGCAAATGCTCAAATCAGGTGACCTTGCAGGCCACTGTAAATCACCCCTCAGAGATTGGGAACATGCGTTTCAAAATATTGAGTGACATTCGGGCTGTGTGAGCTGTAGCCCCATCCTGCTGGAACCACATATCTCCCAATGCTTCATTTTTAACAATGTTTTCTATCATGGGCTGCAAGAAATTTTGCAACATTGCAGAATAGCGATCGGAATTCACTGTCACTGTCACACCCTCCTCTGAGATCGACTCCAACAGTGTGTTGCAGCTAACAGCCCCCATCTTCCAGATATTGTTTTCAAAACATAAGTATTCTAAATGGTATGTTATGCTAACCTCTAGAAAAATAAACTTTCTTCTTTATGTACCTCCATTACTCATTTATTTTACCTCAAAACTGCTCAATCGGTTCTGCCCCACCCTGTATATTGAGAGGTTGAGATTGTATTGACCTTTTAGACAATTAGAAAGATTTTCCACCCTAATACGAGTATGCTAATTAAAATATTTAATTTCAATCTTTAAATAAGTGAATTTAATACTAGAAACAAAACAATTACAATTATAAGACTATATATAAAATAATTAAATGCAGTGAATGGATATAAAATATTTGAATTATGCACATGTTCATTTCAAACAGTGTTAGATTTTTTCATAACTTAAGTCTCGTTTCAAGTCATTTGAGGTTTGTTTTGTTATCGTTCAGTTTATGTTTAGTATTGGTTTATTGGTCTGAATTAAATGGGAACAGTGCAGTCAGTCACTCAATCACTACTAGTTGGTGTGTATAGAGGGTAGAGTCTGGTAGATTTATAGGACATAAAACTAGTAGATCTATTGATAGTGTTGTGCACTGTGCTATCAGCTACCTATCTGTTATGTGACTCTTCAATGTTTAGAAGATCTGCATTCCTGAAGTGTTTTTGTATATTGAAGCCAGGTAAATGGTCAATATTTAGCTCATTACTTTGCTCCATACAAACTTTACAAAGCTAATGAATAGACTAATCAATAATCGTTTACCCAAAAATCCTTACGTGGTAAACACCACCTTGGCCTGTTGGCCATTATTGAAGGCAGTAAGTGCCCTTTTCAGCCATCCATTATGATCCATATACTGTTATTGTTAGTAGGCTAATTGCAACATAAAAAATAACACTTCAAAAAGACAAAAAAGTTGAAAAAATAAAAAAAAATCAAAGAAATAAAAAAAATCATGAAAAAATAAAAAAAAAATCATTGATTTTTGATTTTTTTTATTAAAAAAAAATAAAAAAAATCGCCAACCCTGGTCCTATGCTCCAAAACTCTTTAGGTATATACCGACATTCTTCATTCACTTATGCACTGCACTTGTGCTCATTTCATAACCAAGAGCCATTTACTTGAACTGTAATTCAAATTCTGTCCTATTTGTCCATAATAAAAGATCAAGTTTAGTCTCATCATCATCCACACACCAAGTAGGTTGTTGCCAACCTATCAAGTAGAAGAAGGCAACGTGCTTGCCTCACCCACGGGAGACACGCGGCCTCACCCGCAGGAGACACGCGGCAACAATGGGAGATGAATTAATTTAGAATATGAAGTGAAATTATTTAGACAATATCGACAAAATAAGGCAAAAACATGAAAAAATTCATATCATATAGTATCAATAGGCATTTAATTTTTTTTCAAACAACTTTTCATTAGTTGCCTTCTTGTCTGCAAGCTGTTTTTTTTTATTGCGGTCCTGGCCATGTAACCAACATCAACTTTATTGAGGGAAATCAAAAAGACTTTTGTTCCATGACCTGAAATTAAATCCAATGGCTTTCCAGGCCTGAAAAATGAAAAATCAAATTCCATGACATTCCAGGTTTTCCATGACCAGTACACACCCGGAGTCTAGCAGCAGTATAGAATTCTGTATAGGTAATATACTATCATGTTAACAAAATAAAATGTAAGAGATTTATGTAAAATGTAATGTGGTTTGAAAACCGATATCAAGTTGGCAACTCCTCCCTCAAATACATACACTAGTCATGTATCCATATCAACAAATTTTTGTAATGAATATGTTCTAAAATAAAAATGACCTAAACTTTTGCACAAAATTCTCATGATTTTACCAATACCAACAAAGTTGTCGAATCCATACGAAATTATGGGATAAGCTGCTAATCTTTCACGGTGTATGGGAACATTGTGTTGCCAAGTTGACATTAGACAAGATGGTGTCAGACACCTTGTTTTGGTCTTGTGAAGTTTGATTTCACAATAAATAGATTTGATCCACATTCCACACTGAGTCATTTAAATGATGGAAAATTGTTTCAAAATTAAAACACCTATTGATATGCTTCTAAATACAAATTTTTTCATGTTTTTGCCCTATTATGTCAAATTTCTCTTAATAACTTGACTTCAAATCCTGAATGATTTTGTCTCCTGTATTTTACAAAATGTCCATTGTTTAGAAGGGGCAATTATTGCATTATGATTTTGATCTTAGAAATTTGTGTTCAAGTACCGGTATTTTAAATTTGAAATGTGATACATGAACAAATTAGACAGATAACCAATATTATAGATAGAATAATTAATCTTAATTAATAATTAAATATAGATTATTGATAGGTTATAATAGAAGGAACAATATTTAAAATGGTTGCACAATTTATTGGACCAGCACTTGAACCAATAAGCACAAAATATTTGTGATTTTAATGCTGAACATCTGCTGCTAAGGTTATATTGCACAAACAATGCGAAACTTATGTGGCTCCCAATGCACGTGTCAGTTCAATGGCTTAGGACCGAATAGACACTCTTCCAGACCCGCATGCCGCAGCAAAGTTGCCTGTGGACCAGGTAGGTCATGAATATCAGGAAAAATTATCTAAAACAGTTTTAAAACTTAGAGGACTAGCCCCTAAAGGAGTAAGCAAGTAGTATTAGTGATTTTAATGCTCATCATTTGCTGAGATGTATATACCAGTCAGCAATAAATCAATGTGACACATCGGCCATGACCCCACATTTGGGTTGGTTTGAATGGCCTTGTCATATATTTCTACAGCTGCTGAGGGTAGAAATAAACATTGAAGGAACATAGGTAAAATTATCATCCATACATCCTAACTAAATGACAGTGATTTGGTAACTATTTTGCGAACTATCTTTTATAATTGGTAATGGAAATGTCTATTTCAGAAATGTTCTTGAATACATTTGTGAAAACTAAAGTTCTGTAATCAATAGTCTTTAAAATGAAAAAATTGTTACATTTAAAATATTTAGTGATACGAGTGAGATAATCAATCAGGGTTGGCGCTTTTTTTTATTAAAAAAAAAAAAATCAAAAATCAATAATTTTTTTATTTTTTCATGATTTTTTTGCTTTTTTTTATTTTTTTCAACTTTTTTGTCTTTTTGAAGTGTTATTTTGTATGTTGCAATTAGCCTACTAACAATAACAGTATATGGATCATAATGGATGGCTAAAAAGGGCACTTAATCTTGAGGAAAATAAACTTTCTTCTTTGTGTACCTCCATTACTCCTTTATTTTACCTCAAAACTGTTCAATCAGTTCTGCCCCACCCTGTATAAGCTAGCTAACACATTTAAATTGTACATTGTAATCAATATATAACAAATAACAAATAGTCAAATTAGCTAAGCGGCTAGCTATGTACAATGTATTGCACACTTGATGCCTCTGTACCAAAAACATTCAATTTATTGGAACCTAATACACACTAAAGGCAACAAGTTTATATACCAATTTGTCATTCATAGTACATTTATACTAAACCATGAATAACAATACCTCAATATAAATTAAAGACGGCCACTCAATATATTTAAATATATGAAAAAATCAAAAAAATCGAAAAAATAAAAAAAATCATTATTTTTTATAAAAAAATCAAGTGATTTAATCACATCATTCACATGATTTAATCATTTTGATTTAATCATTGCCAACCCTGTAATCAATCATTTTAGAAGCTGTAAGAAATAAAAATAGTTGTTTTTGATGTAAAAGAATGTTTTAAATTTGAAAGAAATGCAATACTTGATTTTCATAAATACAATGCAAAAATTAATGATCCCTATTAGAATTCAACAGACGTGATGCTCTAAGAATTTTAATTGAAAAAGTTAGTACCTATTTAAAATTTACGATTTTACAAATTGCTTAATTGAACACAGTGCAGAAATTCAAAATCACTTAGGAGTATGAATTTAAGTCCCATGACTGGAGAAGATTTCAAAATTTATGTTTCAGACTCTACAGAGTCTTATATATGGTAATTTCAACTTAATTTCCAAGCTGGTCAATATTACCCCATCACGGCTGACATTAGGTGGTCCAAGTTCCCCCATTCAAGGCGGAGCCCCCTATTTGCAAACTATGACACTTTCCTCAAATTTGTCATTTGCATACCTATGTAACTAGAAGAGTTCTACTACAATGCACCAAAACCTGGAGTTATTTTACTAAAAAATATACGCAATTGATTTTACTACCCAGTCTAAGATACCCCAAGAGCTGGGGTAACAGGGACAATCACTTTTTTTTTAAATTACAGCAAAACTATGAGAGGCAGGAGCCAGCAATTTATGGTGAGTAAATCTAGAGTATAGACCTGTATTTTGCTTATTTCAATTTAGGTTTAATTTTGCTAGTAAAAAAATGGCATCATTTAAAAAAAAAGTAGTCTAAGTTACCCCCATTAACAGTATTATGGTTTGAGACTTTTAAATAAGTCTGTGAATATATTAGGAATCCTTTAAGTATACTTGTATTTGGTGATTTTAAGTGGTAAATAAATTAATAGATGATTGATTTAAGAGACGGTTTTAGACACCTAAAAACTAATTCCGACACAGGGTGTCGGAATTACGACACACAGGGTGTCGTACTCCGACAAAGGATGTTGGAATTCGATCGATTACAAATTATGATTTTGAAGCGCGGTTGGAATTAGTCTTACAATATGCTGCATTTAGTCACACAGTGTCGGAATTCAGCGATTTTGTAGATTTGAATTCTAAAGGCTTTTAAATAAATATGCCAACAGTTTGTGACGTTTCATCATTGCTGGTGCATACTGCATACTGCATAGTGAGGTGTTTTGACTTTTGAGAGTGACGTAAACCAATCAGAACTCAAGTTCTGCTGTCTGACAGCACAATGTGAGTTCTGATTGGTTTACATCACTCTCAAAAGTCAAAACACATGCATGATGCATGTGTTACCCCAAATAACTAATTTTACCCTAAAAACAGCAAGTGTCAACTGAACATGTGATAATGCAGTCTGACCGCTCTAATGTGACCGCAACTACGTAATCGTAATCTTGATGTTTACATTTTTTTGCCGGGAACTCGTCGCAACTGATTTCTGTACAAGCTTCACTGCATCCTCATCCATCCAACATATCGGAAACCTTAATTTTTTTTAATAGTTGGCCGAAGACTGACAAATATATTGAATGCAAGAATTTCAATCTAAATGTGTTGGCAAGATCTTCTGAAGGCGTAAATTTTGCTACTGAAGCGTTGCCAAAGATCTTGCAATATTCATCCACTCTCTGCACAGTGGCAGTGCGCCCTGGGTTGCGCATACGGTGATATTTATAGCCATTTATTTCTTGCTATGTCCTTAAGGTGTTGGAATATGGTGTGTTAACACTTAACTGTGTTTATCACTTTACCCTAGGAAAATTCCAATCCTGTTTGGAGCCCCAATATTTCAATAATGAATAGGGAAATTCCAATTTTCAATCCTGCACTGTTAGCTGCTGCCCTGCTGGACATTTTTCTAGCTTTCAGGGAATGGAGCAAGTTTTTGGGTTAGATAAAATTTAAATATTTTATCAGGCTTATTAGCCATTCAAAAATGATATACTGACCATTCCAAAATATTGGGCAAAATCTACCTACCTTTGAACATGGGCCAAAAAAGCCCATGCCAATGCTTGTGGTAATTTTTCACCCATTTTTATGACCTTTGCCTGATTTCTTTTAACAAACCCATTTCCACAGCAATTTCTGAAAATTACACATGTAATGCCCATTTCTGCCCACATTCCACAATTTGTGGAAAATTCTGTCCCATAACTCATGATAACTGGCAAAAGTCCATACCGGACCGGGGTACTCCAATAACTCCATAACATATGAGTAATGAATCAATCGTGTACGGTATTAATTTGATTATGGTACTAAAATTAATCTATCAGAGGCATTCATCTGCATAAATAAAAATATAATCAGTAAACACACTAGTGAAAACATTGAAAGGGCATCAGCGTCCTACAGTACCGGCTATACTACCCTAGACTACCTAGTACCTATAATATCTGACGACTGTCGACTGACGCAATAGAATGCCTAACAATAGACAGAATTTTCTTTACCTGGAGGTGGTGCTCTTGAAGCTCGGAATATTTTATATATTAGTACGCAACAAACTGTTAGAAGGGCTAAATTCAGAGGCGAAGACAGAGCTTCCATAATTATTTGTTGTACGAAGTTCGGCTCGGGTTCAGGGTCCAGAGAAGTTTTAGCTTCGCGTCCACCCGCCATCTTAACAAGAAGGTTACTAAGTCTGTCTGACAACACAATTACACAAGTGATCGTACGATCTTCCGCTGCTGTCTGACGCGTCTCAATCACTTGCCCACAGCATCTCATCGTCTGGCACTAAAGTTGACTCAAACTTCATAAGAGTCGTTATCATTATATGGAAATTTCGATTGCAGTAACAGACATGCATCTAAATCAGGAAACAAAATCTGATAAATAGTTTATCCCATTCATTTTTTCTGGTATTTGTTGTATTTATAATTGCATTATCAGATATCAGTTTCTATTTATGTGGTTCATCCTTCATTGTTTGCAAATGCAGTAGCATCTGAAACGAACGCAATAGAAGCGTGGACATACTCGTGTGTACCAAGACTCCACGAGCTACTTTATTTTACTGCAATTTTAACTGATACGATCATGTTTAAACTGATTTGAAATTTCCAAATTTCATATGCTCTTATTTCAGATACAAAATTCTCTTAATTCAATTATTTCACTTAATGCCAGAGATTCATTGGAATCATGAGCTTCTTGCTTTGCTCAGCGACAGCTAGTGTCCACTGTCCACATGAAGGTCGACAAGTGTTGTCGTTTAAACAGGTGCCGAACTTCGTAAGTGCTGTAAGTTTTTCATGACTCATACAATGTCGCCTAATGCAGCTTTTTAACTCTTTGATCTACACATATACTGTCAATGGGATTCATACGTAGTACGGTAGTCAGTAGAGAGTAGTGGCTTGATACCGTGTAATCCCGTCAGTTCCGAAAGAGAAATAGTTTAATTTTTAATACCAAATGGCCAGATTCTGCCGTTGAAGTAAAAATTAATCATTTAGACAAGTTTCCAATGACGTGTGCGTCGTCACAAGTAAAATAATAAAAAACAACTTGTATAGGTTGCCAAGCAGAGCAAGAAATTAGTGATATTATCAGCACCGACTTATCAGCCGGCTGATAAACAACGAAAGAATTGAGAGACCTCGACCCTCCACTTACCACGATTACCGTTATCAAAGCGATGAGCGTAGTGAAAAAATATAGCTGTGCATAATATGCAATTCAAACGAGTATTCTAGAACGCTGACACACTGAAAGATTATCCCTTCAGGAGCAAATTTATCGTAGCTCGAAATTATATCTTTTAGCATAGTTTACTCGAGTTTAACTTGAGCCACTCCTATAGGATCTTTTTAATTTTTTTGTTTTGAAAGATAAAAATAAAAAGAGGATTTTTTGAGAACGTCTTCACTTTATTTCATGCATCGACATATATATTTGAATTTTTAAAATGCCTTTCGAGGCTATGAATTTACCATAATTTATCGCCAACTTGGGGGATAAAAAAGTAAAATAGCTATAAAAATACATCAATATTGAACTTCAGATACCAAAGTGATTATTTCAATAATGTTACTTAATAGCACATGGATGTACGTTATAGTGTAAGTAAAATTTAATTTATAGAAAACCTGTGCATCTATACAGATAGTAACAATAAATATGAAGAATCATGTAAACGGCAACAAAAACAGATAACTTTCAACTAGTATTGGGAAATATCATTAAAAAATAAACGTAACGCTTCAAACAATAATTTCCATGCTCATAGGAAAATGTTGTGTCCAGTAATAGATTATTTGCGCATATCAGATCGTTTAACGTGCAACCTAATCCAGGGCACTATCTTTAATGTTTTATATGTTGCAGAAGTAGTTCAGCCTCTATTGACATTCAATAAGAGCAAATACAGAAGGTGTAAGTGGTAAGGCATGAGGTGTAGCAGGGAAGTTAGGGGAACAGAAACTTCTTTAGCGGCCGTCCAGTCGTTGGCTTTAGCAGCCATGGCCAAACTCTGCAATAGACACCACAAGCCTGCGTCTCCCCATGGTGCTGAGAAAATAAGAAATGTCGTTATGCTCATGAAATGATGACACAAACTATTCAATACACAATATTACATACATATGTCATGAATTTTACACTAGAAATATATCAGAAATTCAATTGTTAGGAATTAAGAAAAAACACCCTTGAGGTTATGGTAACAAGTCCCGTTGAATCACCATTTGAGCAAATGTGTCTCACCATTTGAATCATTTGCTGCAGTCTCTGCAGAATATTTAATAAGTATGCGTTTAAGAACATCAGGAGTGCGTTGAGGAAGAGGCTGAAGGATGAGGAGCAGAAAAAGACTGGAGACTTCGCAACTGCAACAGGAAATCTTGGATTACAGAATTTACCATGCCAGCAGTCATGATAAATTATTTTTAATGGTCAAAGCATCGTAAAAAGAGTCAAGGTAACCTCAACTAATATTTCATGCCCAATACGATAGAAAACACACCTGGAGATAATATCTTGAATGCTGGCAGGGACGTTGTTGAAAGTGTATATTTTTTGAGAGCTGTTTGGCTGCAGATGCCAAGCTACATCTAGAATTTTAATGCACGTCTGCAAAGCTCCATCCAAGTCTCCTGTGTTAGTAAAGGAGTGCAATTATTCATATACTGATACTTGAACTAATACCTTAATGAATTAATATCAATGAAATCCTACCTATTTCACGCTCAAAATCTTTAGATCACTTATCCATGGATATAATAACTTTTCAAAACAAACAATTATGTCAACCACTTATTAAAATCAATTGGTTTACATAACATAGAAAAATTAGGATGTGTGAATATGTTTGTCAAAAATATAGCATGACTTCAAATCTCTGCCTAGTTTAAATAAGAAATGAACGAGTTAAAAACTGTTTTTCTAACCTAACAAGATATAGCAATCATGTAACTGCTGCAAGACTTGCAACAGTTGAACAGGAGTGTCAGAGAGCATGTCAGCGGCGCTTTGTAACACAGGTAGAGCTTCTGAGCATTGGTCACATAGCTGTAAAGTCTGAACAAACATACGGCATTACATGAGTGAATATCAAATGAAAAGATACAAAAATAATCAGTAATAAGTAAGATAACTTGAGTTATTTTAAAGTAAGATGTGCAAAGTTCAAATATATCATACATATAATGATAGTGTATTTCAATTAGAAAACCATTTAACAGCTTGAAATAAAAGATCCGAATATTTCAAGTACAAGTGATTTACACATTACAAATTGATTGTGATCTTGGCAAAAGTTGAAGTACCTAACATCCCATCCTTACCATTTTAATTACTGAATTACCTTTAAAAACTCACATCTGCTAGTTCTACTGAAAGTGCTGCAGGGATGATATTTTTCCCACATCCTTGAATTTCAGACTCAACCATAGCTGATGCTGAATTACTTTCATTTGTTTTGCCAGGTGTGGAGGTTGAGGGCGATTGTTGTCTTTGGGCATTGGTGGAAGAGTGAATATCTATAGCTTTACGGTAGCAAGAGGATGCCGTGAGTAGACTATCTCCAAAACTTGGACAAAGTATATCTCGAGTTGCATGTTCCCCCTGAAAAATTGAATTATTAAACTTTGTTTGTCAAAGTAGCTTAGTAAATCTATTTAAAACAACATCCATGTCCCCTAAGGATATTTACAGAAGCCTCACAAATGTCAATAGATAATCTATTTCATTTCTATTAAAATACCTAAATCAGAGCTTATACAATGATAGGATTACTTTGGCATAATAACGAGCAGCCTGTGCTAATGCCTCAGCTTCAGCATGAGCATTAGCAAGGCTTTGCTGACATCTGGCAATGGCAATGCAGCAGAGCCCTGCTCCAGACCATAGTTCACTGTCAGCAAGCTTGTGTTCCAGGGCTCCTAAAACAAAGAAACAGTCAAGCAAAAACTTTCCCTGTTGAAACATTGATTTGGTAAAAAATTTATCAAATCAGTTGGAAATTTTTTTTTGTAGTTTTGTGATAAAAGATTTTTACTTCACAATTTACAAAAATTTGAAATTTAAAAACATAAGTGAAGTCCAAATTCAAACATTGCAAACAAAAACTATCTGAAAGTAAAAACTTTATGAAAATTTATTGATCGAAAATGTAAAAAGTCACAAACTAAATTACATACACAAAGTAAAAAATCACAATAAATGGGGCCTGTATCAAGCAATCATTTTACATAAATTATCTCCATGCAATGTTTGTAACATGAAATAAAGGCCAGTTTCAATTGGTATAAGAAAAGCAACTTAAGCAAGGGCTGTAAGCTATAGACTTGCCAAATTCTTCAGATGCTTCGGCAACATTTGGCTTGCGCAGGAAGCGCCTGAAACAGAAAAACAAATGTTTAGAAATCCAGCAAAGCCTGTATCATAGCCCTAAATGAGAAGTAACAATGCTAATGAACCATTTAACACTTTGACTGCGACTTGCAAAATAGCCTGTATTCCAGTGGTGCGACTCATTGAAACTTGAATAACTTAAGTTACAGACAAGGCAGCGAGATCAGGGCGAGTGCGCTGCTTTTGTCTGAGTGAGTTCTACAAGCTTCAGACATAAAAACCGTGAGCCTCTATTGGTGCATGTTGCCTGGGATGGAAACTTTCATCTTTCTAGGCAACGTGCGCCATATGAGGTACATACACGGCATTTATTATTCAACTACAATAAAAAACTTGCATCACACGGTTACTAACGCTTGAAAAAAACATTTTCTGTGCAAATGAAATCGGATTGCGACTGCAATAATCAAACTACAAATCATTCTGGGGTAAAATGCTGCTAAATGGGAAGTTTATAATTCATTTAGATGATTTCTTACAAAACTGCTCTAAGCAAAGCATGAAGTGGTACCAACAACTGTTCAAGTTATTGGCCAAAACTGTAGCAAATGCCGGGTACAAAAACTGTAGCAAATGCCTGGGTAATTGCTGAAGTCGTTGAAGATTACTGAATGTATTTTCACTAGTAATAGGTCAGACATGTGAAGAAATGTTTCTATAACCAAATCACAAATTTACTTCTTATGTCTACACTGTGACTGGGCAATGCTTTATTGTCAGGAAAAAGTTTTCCTTAGGAATTGAGGGTCATTTTTGTAGGTGGAATGCAATAATAAGAGGAATAAGAGGTTTGTTTTGCTGTTTCCTCCTGATTTTAATAATATTTAAGTGTAATTAATAATCTATATAATTAATAATCTATTCTAAATGTACCTGGCAACTAATATGCACAAGATTTTGGGATAAATGGCAAAGTTTGTGTTGAATATTTGCTTTAAGAGGCAGGACTTTAAGATACATTTGTGTTGCTAATTTATACTTAGACTGCAATAATTGTGTCTAAGTTAGTTGTGTCTAATTGTGTCCAAGTTGTGTCTAATTCCATCCTGCAGGATGGAATTCTAATTTCGAAGGTTCATATATTATTTCGATCCACCAAGACCACTTTTTCGATCCAACATCGTTATTTGAGGCAAAAAAATGAACTTCTTAAAGGCTTAAAACACGTACGCTAACTTGCTCAGTTTCTATAAAGTACCTAATCACTTGGAAGTTGCAAGTCTGCACCTTTCACTCAACAATTAAAATTAGACTTATAAAAAGTATCAGTTAGTTGAAAATTTGTCTCTTAAGTTGACCGCAATGAACTAATCTTCATTAAGTAATCATTAGGCAGAGTTTTTCATCATGCACAGTGCACACTAAACACGCAATCCAGAGTTCAGACGAGCCAACTTCATATCACGTGAGCTAAAGTGCTACTGAATTGATTGCTTCTTTCCCGCTAACGGTGATCTAGCGGGATGATCAATCGTATACTTAATTCGTATATGGTTGTATACGAATTACAAATTAACTAATCGTTTGTATACTTAATGCAAGAGAATGAATAATTATGTTGTTTCTGATCAAACGAACGAAAACTTCTGATCAAACAAACGAAAACTTCTGATCAAACGAACGAAAACTTCTGATCAAACGAACGAAAACTTCTGATCAAACGAACGAAAACTTCTGATCAAACGAACGAAAACTTCTGATCAAACGAACAAAAACTTCTGATCAAAGGAATGAAAACGACTTTGAATTCTAATACAGATCATTAATTTTAACATCGTATTTCCAAAAATCAATTATTGCATTTCTTTTAATTGAAAAAAATCCTTTTACATAAAAAACAACAAATTTATTCTTACAGCTCCTCAGGAATGACAAATGAATGCTCCTCATATTGACAAATGACGATCATACTCTTATAGCTAAAAATTTTAAATTGAATGATTTTGTCATTTCAAAGACTCCATTGATTACAGAACTTTAGTTTTTGGAAGTGTATTCAAGAAAAGTTTGTGAAATAGTAAAAACATTTCCATTATCATTCTGAAATAGAAGCGTCATGGTATTATTGCAGATTAACTACATCCAAAAAAAAGGGTGTTTTTTTTTGAATTATATGTTTTTTGGGGTGTAGATTACGAATCTGAAATCCATTTTTGGCGGTCGGCATCGGAAAACCGATTTTTTTCCGACCCAAAAATCGCGCTAAAAATGCCTAAAATCTGCGAAATCGGCAGGACGAAAATGATGCGAAGACGAAAATGTTACCCGTTGCACTGCAACGGGTAACATTTTCGTCTTCTTTGTCCATAAATCTGGAGATACATTGCCACATCGAGAGATCACAACCTAACGCCAACTCGCAGGTTGGGTTGGTTCGCCCAGGTTCCTTTTAGATCAAAATGCTACCTAAAAAAAGGAACTTGGCTGACAAAAAAAACACCCTTTTTTTGGATGTAGTTAATCTGCAATAATACCAGCGTCATTTCCGTTCTTATATATAAACAGGATTAATAAAATACCTATCAAATCCATCCAATGTCATTCAATTTGTGATGTATGATCAACAGTTTTACTTTGATTCCTATGATGCTCATTTTTACCGGTTGAAGCTGTAGAATTAAATTAAATTAAAAAATTAAATAAAATTAAATTTTACTAAATCAATATTTATTATTTACTACACTAGATGGTACATGCTGTAGAATTAAATTCTATTAGAAAAATGTTGAATTAAAAATCTGATTATATTTTTTAAATTAAAAATTAATCTTTATTGAATTAAATTGTATTATTAATGCACTATACCATACATGCTCTATGTTTTCTATAATGAAATAGTTTCCCATATTAAACAATGAAAATTTTCTAAAAGACACAAAACGTTCGAAAACGCGGGATGGCAGACGAAATCATTCAGAATTTGAAGTGAATTTATCAAGATAAATTCAACATAATAGGGCAAAAAATTCAAATCTGGAACGTATAAATAGGTTTTTATAATTTAAAAAAAACTTTCAATCATTTAAATCTCAGCATGGAATGTGAATCAAGTCTATTTATTGTGAAATCAAACTAGACACAACCAAATCAAGTGTGTGACACCGTCTTGTGAGAAGTAAACAGAAAACACCATGTGAATGTATGAAGTGAAAGAGTTGAAGTTTATCTCATAATTTTGTGTGAAATCGAAAACTTTGTGGGTGTTGTCCAATCATGAGAATTTTTTACAAAGCTGGATGTGTTTTTTTTATTTTAGAACGTATTCATTGCAAAAATGTGTCCGATAGCCTACAGATAAACGACTAGTTAACTTGATTAGTCGTTGGCAACATGGGATTGGATTTCAAACCACGCGCGATTTTCAAATGAGCTCAGTTCGTCAATTCTCATTGCAGTGGAAGGTGGTGTAACGCGGTGGTAGGGTTGGTATTTCGATACATTTTCTTATATTGACATGAGAATATATTACCTATACAGAATTCCACACTGCGCCATCCTGACCAGTTAATATATTACCCCTCTGGATTTCCACACTGATTAGTCTGTCGTCGAACGCATGGAACTAAAACAAAGCTTAATATAAAGGAAAAACTAAAGAGGTGACGGAATAATTACCCACGATGTCGGAATATACCGCGTTTACGGTTTACCCTAGGGTGTTATTGCTTATTGATATTCAGTTATTGGCTTATTCTTGCTAAAGTGGAAAATTAGGCAGAAACCACCTGTGAATTGGCAAAACTAAAAAAAAGCCTCTGAATTGCTATTGCAGCCTGCATTTGCAGGCCTTCCTGCAATTTCTTCAGAAAAAAAAGGCATACCTTTAGCTGTAATTTTAAAAATCACCCATGAAACGATAGTTTTTACCTGCAATTTTAGGAAACTTCTGCGGTTCTGCCTGCCGCCTGGTATTTCAAATGGGGCTCATTAGGTATCATGATTGAGTCGTTAGTTCGTTACTGTGTTAATTACCCACCTAGTGCGTAATGCGTAATAGGCTATGTATAGAATTTAATAGAAATTAGAAGTAATAGAACTTAAGTATAGGCCCGAGGCCGAATGACCTCAGGCCTGCAATAAGTTGAATGTCTTGAATCTCCATCTCAATTCTACTCACTTTCTGAGCTTAGCCGAAATTATCCGATACTGCTGCAAGTAATCATCATTGTTCTTATGGTGCGTCGAATCCATTTTTCTGACACTTTTGGCATTTGGATTTTTATCTCAAGAATGACTTGGCATCCAATGCTGCGGACTGTCACAAATTCATCTGTGTGATTAAAAAAATTTGTATTGAGTTACTTAATTATTCGTGATAATAGGTCAATCAGAAATTGCCATCCCAAAGCCCGGAATCATTGTGAACATAAAACTAAGGTTACTTTTCAGCTGCCAAAAGGCACAGTCAACATCCTATGAGAAGGCAGGGTGGCCCAGTGGGTAAAGTTCGGTACCATGATTGGCGCAGAGAGGCGCGGGTTCGATCCCACCTCTGTGCGCCAGTTTCTGGTCAAAATCGGTAAGGAAGCTGGGCGGTTGAGCACAGCAGAATTTGTATCAGAGTTGTGAGTTCGGGACCGCAACAAGCTGTGGATGTTCTGCGATGTTAAGAATCGGAGACAGGCCTACGGCCTAATAAACGCCGAAACCGCTATTATTATCATAGGTTTGTTATTTGTTGATGCTGGCAAATTCACTATCCTTCGAGAAGTTTCAAGTTGTGCATTACAATGGCGTACGGGTAGTTTCTTCAACAAATCAAGAGCCAAAATTATTTACTTAGCTCAAGTACACCTCTTGATGAAAAACTTGACATACACCTGCTAAATAATGCAGCAGAATTTCCCATCACATGATAAGATTCGTAAAAAATATAATTAACCTCCATTGCATTGAAATTCAAAAATAACCCAACCTGAAAACGCCGAGTTACAATCGAGTTCGTTTCTAAGTCAAAAAATTATGCCAATGATTTAATGGTATCAGTTAATTAGCTATGCATCCAAATAGATTGTTGGGCTGCCAGCAGCTGCACCACATGTACACTGCAGAGCGACTGCAACAGAGATGTGCTACTCATTATTGCGCCAATTAGGCGACCATGGGCAGTAGGGAATCTACAGCCTTTCTATTTGAAGATCGAACTGCAATTGTCAAAGGTTACTTAGCTCGCGTAAAGGGAAGATTGCCGCCTGACCATTATACACCTAGGCCGCGCGTTACAAGTGCTCTGATACGTGGGCCACCAAACTCATCAAACTAGCGCAAAACGCAAACTTATTCTCTTACATCTCACTTTGCCGCGGCAATTCCTCGTTCAAATGTCGTTTATCTCTATCATCGTTAGAGAGAATCTGTAGTCACCAGTATGAACAAGTATTCATGTGGCCATTAGGCCAATTCTGTAGCGGTCTCTGTGCGAACTAATTAATGATTCAGGTAACGTTGACAACGGCAACATGAGAGCGCATTCCCGATGTATTATTGTGAGTACGTCAAACTGTCTCATTACAGCGGTTCGAGAGTTTCACGTGGACGGCCCATCGCCGAACGTATTGCCAGACTTCAACCTTTACGTTGGGCTAACAGGAAGAAATAAACTACATTGACGCACATTTGTTACTTAGGACTAACTGTCAAAAAGTACTCAACTCAACCGCTTAACAATTTTTGGCAAGTTGGCCCCATAGTGAAATGAGAATAAAAAAATGACACTTGATAAATTTACATAATGCACTACATGTACTTCCTAAAAAATAATATGCTAACACAACTGCATATTTTAGTATTGACCTGCATTTTATTGCTAAAAATACAGCAATACTACATTAAAATAGGCTCTTATACTGATCTCAAAAAATCAACCAAGTAACACCCAGATAAAGCATCTGCCGAACTAAATAATGAAATGTAAAAATATTTCTCAGCCATAGAAAGCAAGTACCTTTTTCTAAGATATATTTCAAGGCTTTTTAACTCACGTTATCACGGGTACTGTGTCATAAATTCAATATATCGGAAAGATAAAATAGTTCCCACTTTACCATCGCAGCGACGGGAAGGTATTCATAAGAGGAATGCACAGTTTAACAAATTTCAAGAGACCAGCGTGCAGAAACAGATAAGAAAGTTGCAGCGTTGGCATAACGAAGTGACAAAAAAGATACAAATTAACCAAGATACTTGTTTAAAATTTTGATAATATGAGACGTTGGCGGCAAAATAAGAGAAAATGAAGGGGGAGAACACCTTGACATTACAATTGATACCCGCAGTCGGACAACGACATTCCGTCGTTGTTCACTTAATAACAATACTCAAATATAAGCACAATAAAATAATACCAGTAACGAGCAAAGACCCGCAAGACGACAGCACTGCACTGCAATTAGACTTTAAAACCTTCAATCAATCTTTTACAAATCTACACTAAATCAATCTTTTATTTTCATTCAATGAGATCTTGGCAAAATTGTAGGGAAGTAGATTAAATAACGAGCCATTTCTAGAAAAATACTTCAACGTTTAAGAGGGAACAGGGAAACTAAGAAAAATTCATCAAAAAGTTTCGTCGCAGAACAAGGAATTAATAGTAAATTCTTCAATTGATTGTGCACTTTGTAATATACCGACGATGCGATCAGAAGGCTCCGAGAACCGTAGGGGCTGGAAGTGCGATAGTAATTTTACGCTGTCGAGAGTAATATTCCCCTAAGCAGGCTCTCAAAACTGATTTGAATGTGTTCCACAGCTCTAATTTATCAAGCTATTTCCTAGAAGTCTCTGTTCCAGACCCTGCTCCCCACCACTGAGCAGTAGGCTGCGTCTACACAAACCCTGCTCTTCGCAACTCTACTTCTAAAGGCCCGTTTACACTAGGGGCAACAACATGGGCGGTGAGGTGCTGCAGCGCCTGACCGCCCACAACCGTTCACACTTAATTTTGTACGCGGTAGCTCGAGACAGGAGACCGCGCGCTTTGAAAACAAGTTGCCAGTAGACGTCCGTGAGGATGGATCTATCCGAGTTAGAGCTCTGGGCCATTGTTCTCGGGGGTGCTGCTGTTAAGAAAAGATGTAGGCGTCACCGTATTTGGGTCAAAAAATGGTTGCAAAGAGACAGGGGGCTCACACAATTACATTTTCAGAGAATTATCAGTTGCGAATGCATCAGACTTTCAAAATTATACTAGACTGCCAGTGGACTTGTTTGACAGTCTGCTAAAGAAAATAATGCCACTCATCAAGAAGCAGGATGATTGAATTGAGATGGAATTCATATGCAATGGAATTCATTTGCAATGAAATTCATTTCACGATGGAATTGCGAACGCAACGTATGAATTTTCTTGCGAACCTCGTAAATAGTGACTTTTACACAAAAGTTTCTTAAAACTTCGACTATTTTCACCAGAGCTTGTTCTTTTGCATTTCGACTCTTATACTACTTTGACTGAACTCTCTACAGGCATTCATGGTCTATACAAAGATCAATTAGCGGCATTAGCCTCTCTACTAGAGCGTGAGTCCAAACAAGTGTGGCTTTAGTTGACATAGTGAAGGACCAGCGTATACATATAACCTCACTAGACCACAGACAGCCGTCTACTAACTGAGTACTGCGTGCAGCGCTTGTGTTGCACGAGGCGGGGCGACTGAATCGCTAGCTCGTCAATAGCTTCGTTGCCCACAATAAGCGCATGTAGACGCCTCACAGAGGGGCGGTGAGGGGCTTGACGCCCGTGTTTTGCCCCTAGTGTGAACGCGCCTTTAGAGGTCTCATGGCCAGACCCTGCTCCATACCACTGAGTAGCAGCGCTTCGTCTTCACAAACCCTGCTCTTCACAACTCTACTTCATAGAGGTCTCGTGGCCAGACCCTGCTCTTCACAACTCTACTTCATAGAGGTCTCATGGCCAGACCCTGCTCTTCACAACTCTACTTCTTAGAGGTCTCATGGCCAGACCCTGCTCTTCACAACTCTACTTCATAGAGGTCTCGTGGCCAGACCCTGCTCTTCACAACTCTACTTCTTAGAGATCTCATGGCCAGACACTGCTCTTCACAACTCTACTTCATAGAGGTCTCATGGCCAGACACTGCTCTTCACAACTCTACTTCATAGAGGTCTCATGGCCAGATCCTACTCTTCACAACTCTACTTCTTAGAGGTCTCATGGCCAGACCCTGCTCCCCACCACCACCAGCTCTCAGCAGCTGCGCTGTGTCGACGTAGACGCTCCTCTTCCTTAGGCGTAAGTTTAAGCACAGCGGCAACGGCTTTCACCATCGCTTGCCGACCGTACGTTGTCGTGGTGCGGCCACCGACGCTCGCACCCTCGCCATTGGTCAGGAAATGCAGCAGCACGTTCTTCAGGTACTCCAAGTTCTGGCTCTCCCGAGATTGGTTCCGATCATATCTGAATCATGATGTGGAATTAGTACGAAAAAATTGAACAATGGTCGGAAGAATCACTTGCCGAAACTGCTACTGTTGGAAACATTTTTATTGATGCAAAGATTACTTCTATTTAAAAGAACTCAAGACCTTAGTCGAGGTTGGTAATGATCAGAAATGAAAATTTCAGTAACACTCGCCTATTGAAGTATACTGAGGAGCAAGCAGTTAACAGTAAAATTCAAAGACAACAAACAAAAAATCATGTCAAGATGCGTGATGATGAGGCACAAGCTGTTCACAAGACCTAATTAAGTATGATTTTCAACAAGACTGGGCTCTCGAGCAGCAGGTATTTTTAGAGGACAATTATACAAGCAAGAATACATAAACACTGGCCTCTCGAGCTGCATCTCTAGGTGCGCCAGTCGATCCTCGTGCTGCAGTCGCTTCTCCAGCGCCGCCTGCTGCACCTCGCGCACCACGTGCTCCAGCTGCCGTTTCTCCTGCTGTAGGGCGGCCACCTCCTGTTCACCAGCGATATTCATCAATAATTTATATTAAGCCTCTTGAACAGTTGTCAAGGATCATTATATATTTCCATGTTTGTTCCTCGGGACACGTTGTAATATAATCCATAAAACGACACTCCGTCTATTATGAAGTACAGTAGAATGATAATACTAGGTGACATTTAAACGTTTATTTGCATATTAAAAAAATTATCCCATAGTTTCAGAATAAATTTTGAGTACAAACTAGAGATCAAAATAAGAGAGATAGAATTTACATAAAACTTTACTTGTTCTCGGCGCTGCAGCTCCTCGATGTGGTGCAGGAGAGGGCCGGACCGAGAAGCCGCAGTGGTGGTGTTCACGAGAGCTTTCGGGACCTTGGACTGTCGAAAACAAAATCAACTAAAACACAAGCTTTCCAATTCCATTTCAAGTAACAAGAAAAAGTATGTTTTAATCTAGGTCTCTGGTGAAAATATTACTAGTGATGGGCGTCAAGGTTACAGGGCTAAGAAGGGCCCTGCCCTGACGTTTGACTGACGTGATAAAATCATGCTACTTAACCAGTGAGCGATCAAATTAAGACAATAGTTAGCAAAGAAAATTATTAAATTAAATATTATTATTCTATCAGACATGAGATTTATCCTCATAATTTTAAGTCGATTTCACGCGCTCATGAGAAATCAGGCATAAAATTTCTAAATAAATAATTTGTTAATTGAAAAAACCAGGCCTAAAATGAGCATCCAAACTAGGATAAAAGAGTAATAAAGGATCTCAAAGGAACAAATGAAGAAAATAAACCTATACGGTTGGTACCACAATGACTGCGCTGCATTGCTTGGACACAACATCAAATAACTTGGGATGACAGAATCTGCTAACTTGATCGTTTAATATTACCTAATACCGGTACTAGGTTGTAGCAGCTGCTCAACAATCACAACCCTAGCGCCCGCTGCACGTTTGAAGGGTACAGGGTATAGTAAAAAATTAGATCAGACAGAAAAATGAGAAAATAAATTTTGTCAACACAATTAATTAAGACAAGTTTGAATAAAAGTACCCGTTAGATAAAATTAAATTCATTATCTGATTAATTAAACCTATGTTCGAAAGCATAGAAGTGAATATATGAGATGAGCATTTCTTACCAATAGACTCCTGCGTCCCGAAATAATTTTCTCGAAATGAACCGGGACAGACGAAACGAGACGAGAAAATTCCGGGAAAAAAATAACGGGACAGAGGGTAAAATTTGTCCCGGAATAAACGTATGAACCGAGACAAGACTTCTGTCCCGGACTTTAAAACTTGTGTCCCGGTAAATTATGAACCGGGACGAGACAGACAGATTTGAAACGAGACATAACGAGACGAGACGAGATTTGTCTTAATTATTTACGACAAAACAAGTTTTTCGATTACCATACGAATCATTTCGAAAACATGGGGTGAAGAATGCCAAGTTAGCCCTTTGTTGCTAATATGGCCATAGACAGTTACCAGTTAAATTGAGTTAATTGCAAATTTAGCAAAATTTGTCTAACTGACATGGTAGTTTAATTAGTGGTCCGACAAACACGCAAACCTGTCGATGTATGCATGGCTGAGTATTGAGTCAAAAATGTTACTCTTCAGTCTTAACTAAGGCTTCGATGGCACTTATGGGAACCGTACGAATATGAGTCGAGTTCATTACGCGTTCGGAACGAGTTCAGGCGCCATGGAGCCCTTAGGGAGTAGGGACGCAGTGTCTAGATTAGTCGGCCAATTAGTAGACTGTGGAGTGGAGTCCTGGTAAGATATTCCTAATAATACTAAAGCTAGTTTTTGATTATCTCAGCCTTTAGTAAAATTTTGTGCTACGCCTCCAGGAAACTTCAAAATTGCGCAGTTACCTGAATTGTTATTAAACGCTTGTTTAACGTTATTTAGAAAGGATAAACATGGATATTTAGAGCTCTTTTTTGAAGATCAAACTATTATATTTTTCCAATTTAAGGGGAGCGTCTGCCCCAAATTTTATCTCAGTTATTTGTCGAATGATCGATTCGAAATTCGGTACACGTATGTAAAACGGAATTCTAAGACTTTTTTGTTTGTGTAAATTTTTCGAAAAAAATAGAGAAAACGTGAAATTCTTAGAAAACGGACAAGAAAGGGGGTACTGTAGAAATCTCTCTCTTCCTGGGACTTTCAAGCTACAACATCGAGACATATATCATTCAATGCGTAAAGACCATATCTAAAACTGATGTAGACGGTTTTTTGAAATTATAATTTTTGTGGGTATGGGAGCATCTTTCATGAATTTTTCGGAAATTTTTTCATTTCATTCCCGCCACCCCTCCCTTTTTGCAGAATAAAATCCAAACTATACGAAATTAGAAAAAACGTCTGCATCATTTGTAGATCATTTATTTGCGATTCGATCGGTATATCTCTCATTGATGTAGCTTAACTCTAGGAGGAGATAGGTTTGCAGTGACAATAAGTTAACTTTTCAGTAGGACCCCACAAAGTCGCACGCGTCTCTAAATATACATTCAAGGGTGTTAGGTTGCAAGACTAGACGATACTGGAGCTCAATTTCTGTCAAGGATGGGTGCGAACGACGGCACGAGAACCATCCCGTACGACTGCAGGCAGATAACTGAAGCTCAGCGTGTTCAGACTAGCTATTTAAGTGTTCTACCGGCAATTTCAGCCTATCTTAAATGTAAAGAACTTCATTACCCCAATCCCTTTTGCGATCTGTCGTGAACGCATAAATCAACGTACAGAGATGGTTTTGGTACCGTTAGATGCATCAGAATGTAAGCTCTAAGATGAGTATAAAAACCAAAAAAGTCGAAATTTTTTATTTGGGGCAGACGCTCCCCTTAAATTTCGTTGTATTTTAAAATGTTGTTGATATTTCTTTTCAGACTTTTTGTTGAAGGAGAAAGATCAAGGTGAGATCGATGAATCTGATTCTGAAATTGAGCTGGAGGCAAATTAAAGTCTCCAGACAGCCGATGTCACCAGCTACAGCTAGGATGGCCTCCTCCAGACCATCATTGAACACAATTATTGGAAAATAAATAACGTGCTTTTCCATTATTTGCCTGTCAAGAATAAGAAACCATATTAAATCACAACATGTATTCGTAGCAAATATTTCAATTGCCGAGCTCCAACCTGAATAGTAAAAGGATACGTCTCAAATTATTATATAAATGTATGATGGTAAGCCAAAGTTTACATCACATCAATAATTTATTCGTCTCGTTATTTCTCGTTACGTCTCGTTAAAATGGCTATAAATTACGGGACATTTTAAGCTGCCTATTATAACCGGGATGTCTCGTCTCGTCTCGGTATCGTCCCGGAATTCCTACGGAGGGCTGAAAATTGTCCCGGTTTTTATTGCGATCCGGGACAGAGCCTGTTGTCTCGTCTCGTCTCGGAAACAAAAAAATACCAAACGCAGGAGTCTACTTACCAATTAAATTTTAGAAATTAGGTTTATTATTTGGTTAACTTGAAATAAAACAGTGATCGAAAACGCCAAAGTGGATATGAGATAAGTATTTCTTACCAATTAAATTTTAGAAATTAAGTTAATTACTTACTTAACTTTAAATAAACCAGTGATGGAAAGCACAGAAGTGATAAGCATTTCTTACAAATTAAATTTTAGAAATTATGTTTTTTATTTAGTTAATTTTTAAATAAACCAGTAATCGAAAGCACAAAAGTGATAAGCATTTCTTACTTGTACGGAGTCCAGCGACGCGCTGTGGAGCTGCTGCTGCAGCCTGTGCAGCTCGACGTCGCGCTCCTGCAGCGTGGCGATGCTGTGCAGACGCTGACTCGTCAGCTGAAACAAAACACGGCAAAAAATTACAACTTCAGATTGAAATAAATACTGACTTAATTAATGTATTAAGGTTATTCACTTATTTTAGGAGTATTTATAGGAGAATAGGAGGTAAGAGAACACCTTTCTCGAAAGGTAGGAGAAAACATGGGAACAAACATTGAGCTAAAATATATTAGGAACTGTCGAGTCCGTATTGTGCAGACGAGTTGCTGTAAAAGCCATACATAAAAAATTTATTTTGAAACAAAGCCTATGGAGAACTGAGTTTAACTCTATGTTTCAAGAGGAATATCTCGATATAAATTAATTCTCTACATGCTTTATAAATACATTTTGTGCTTTACAATTTTTACAGTAATTCCAGAATATAAATATTTGATCTAGGACTCACTCGTTGCAAATTTTAACCAATGCTTATCATTATCACTGAAGTTCATGATGATGACCCGCAATGTTATTTTAATGTAGAAATTTGGCTATGAATAAATTTTAAGAGCATGTGATCTACGGAAAAAAATTACCTGCTGCTCGAGGCTGCAGACAACGGCGCGATGTGACTGCTGGGCGCTCGTGAGGCGTTCTTCACACTCCGTCCGCAGGTTGCGGCACTCCTGCGAAGAGAAAAATTATTGAATGATTTCTAATGCAAACAAGCACACATAAAATTATATGTAAATTTTATGATATGTCCATTCAATAGCGTCTCCGCTGCGTTTCAGAAGTAAATGAAACACCAGAGTTACTGTGATAAATATAAACATGATTCCCTAACACGCCAATACGCAAAATTAGATGACCTACAGAGCTAATTCCGACTAAGTGAGGGAAAATCCTGATCAACTTTTCTAGAAGTAAACTCGAGCAGGAAATTTCGAACCTGTTTGAGCTGCTCAATCTGTTGCAGGTGAGCGGTCTCGCTGGCCTGCGCCGCACTCTTAACGCTGCGCAACTCCTGCCGTAGAGCTCGCAGCTCAGCGGCAACATCCCGCGGCCTGGGGAGAGGTAAGGCAGTTAGTTCTCAGTCTGATGCAGCTGTTACAGCAGCAACATCCCGCGGCCTGGGGAGAGGTAAGGCAGTTAGTTCTCAGTCTGATGCAGCTGTTATAGCAGAAACATCCCGCGGCATGATGATCACGAGAAAAATACTGCAACACGAATAAAGTTCTTTGCTAATTTTAAAGCAGCTGACAGATTGTGTCTGGTAGCATCTCAAGGGCAGATGAGGTGCTAGGAAGTTACTTCTCCGCTGCAGTAGAAGATATATAAATGATCAGGCAGCATTTCTAGCCCTTCGTATCAAAATTTAGCTGTGAATAGCTGGTCATTCGAATCTGAAGTCCACTGACCATTTATATGAAATGGTCAAGTAGTTGAAGGTAATTAGTACCTACACTCAGCCATTCCGTAGAAAGTACTTGCACTCTTCAGAAAATATTCATGGACTAACAATCAAATTTGTCAAAATTTGAAATTGATCAGAGGAAAATAGCACAAACTTTGCGAATCTAATGCAACAAAAATGCTATATACAATGGTCGTGATTCGTATCTATTGGAGGAAATCCAGTCTGGACGTACAAATTTCCAGCAAACTTTCATTGCATATAAAAATACTTGACGAGTGAGAGCCGTCTAGCCAGTTAACCCACGAATCCTAAATCTTCAGTAACTTATCTAGGTAATAGGAAGAACATACTCTCATGTCAAACTTTTTTCAGGCATAAACTGCATCACTTTAAAATTTATAACAAATGATAACAACAGGTAATGTAACACATCAAGATGAGCGCCATAAACAGACTAGCATAATGTAAAGATAATTTTTCCTCCTTCTTCCGCATTATAAGTAAAATGAAGAACTTACGATTGGCAAGACTGTCCCGACGACGCCATCGGTTCCTTGTAAGCTTCAGGTAAACCTGCATCAAAATAACTTATATTACACCGCAAGAATAATGTAATACCATCAACAAATGATTACAAATTATTTTGAATAGGGCTCTTCGAATCAAATAAGCTTGACGCATAATAGACAAAGTACTACAGGCTGAAATAAGGACATGAATATAGTAAACACCATAGGTAAGGTGCAAGAGTTGATACGCGAAGTAAGTGGGAAAGGCAATGAATCATATTGTTATTTAGACAGGGATTTTTTTGATTGATCGTGAGGACTGGCAGAGATAGCTGATCAAAAAGAATGAAGATTCAGTCGCCAAAAATCTAATGCTAGTAGAGAAATATTATGTGCCGACCCAACATATAACGATTTATTAAGAATTTAAAAGCAAAGAAAACGGCCAAAAAATCACCACATCCTATGAGAGATCACATTTCGGAGTCCAGCTCCATCATCAGTTCAAAAACCTAAAACACAAGTACAAAAACTAAAGTCTAGTTTAAAATGCCGCCCTCGTTCATATGCCCTTGAAATTGTAAATAGATAAGTTTGTCTGCTTGTGTTTATCTCATTATTACATTTTTGTCATTTGACAATTTATGTTTGAATACCAGTACCTAAGTATCTTCAATTGAATTATAGTTTGCTAATTGTTTGAACTCATGTTTTAGATTATTGAAATAACAATGGAACTCGACTCCGAAACGTTCTCTCTCATAAGAAACGGTGATTTTTTTTTTGCCATTTTCTTTGCTTTTACATTTTTGAAATAAACAATTTAAACAATTAAAACAAACAAACAAACAATTTAATGCAATTTAAGCCATCAAGTAATCTTAATTCTTTAACAATTTCATCATGGAAGTTGAATATCAAAGCATTTATAGCACACTGCCGATCTCAGAATATGCACAAATGATTATAATGCAAGGTGCAAAGCTGCATACGGAAGCAAAACTTTCTAGTTTGTTCACCAGCATTGATCTCATTGCTGCCGCCGACAGCATCAGGGTGCCAGGAGCAGGTGTCACTGGAGGCGTAATCAGAGACGCGCCGCATTTGTTGCAGTTGCTGCTTCAGGTTCTCTATCTCTTGCTTGCAATGCTCGTGTAAGACGTCGCTCCCGCCCAGAGCATCTGAAAGTTTGATCAATCATACAGAAAATGGAGAATATTCACATGGCTTACGTGGATAATGAGAGCAATTTCAATCAAGAAGGGAAGAGTCTTCTTGAATCTTGGCTCGTAAGTTTAGAGCAAAATAGCACAAGATGACAAGGCAAACGAACATGAAATAACTTTGGCCTTAAGCTTAAAATAATAACAATTGATAGATACAATGTTGTTTCCTGTATTATATATTTGTTGTTTAGACCTAAGATGATACAATATCATTCAAAATGGCTTGCAACAGAAACTTTAAACACAAACTCCTACACGTTGCTGAAAGTTTTAACTGTAGATCAGCTACTATACTACATATGATACAAATTGATAGATGATCCAGTCAAGAGTATTTTTCTCTACGTATGACAAGACTAGGTACATTATATGGGGGTCCAGGTTTTTTGTCGTCACCATCACTTTCTGCTCTACTCTAATTGCATGGGTTCAGAATAACAATTCATGGATAGAATTCCAACTCAAAAAGTAAAAAAATAAATTAATTTAGTCATTGCTAAAACAGATTTTAGCAATGAGATAAAACGGATAACAACGGAAAGTAGATCACAATTAAAGGAAGTGTTAGGCAAAACTTTATCATCTAGTCTTACTGTTATTAATAAATCAATTTTGACAATGTGATACAGCAACAGATGAAAATATGGATTTTTCAGTGCGTGGATGTCAATTTCTGAACAAAGTACCAATTTAAAAAATTGGGACATTCAACTCTCGCAGAATATTAATATTAAATTCAAATTTTTAGGTCATCAAGGTTCTGGAAATTTCTTATTCATAACATAAAATGAAAGACAAAATAATTTCAACACAGAAGTTAAATAAAAATATACTACGTAATCGTAATCGCATAGGCGTTCCACCTTCTAAATCCTTGCGCTGAGCTGAGGAAATGTTCAGGATCTGAAGCTGAAGAAGCAGCTTTTTTATGTGCTTAAGGAGATACGTTGCTTCCTGGTTATCGGCAGTCAGGGCATCGTCGGCGCTGGTCTTGACCTTCACTTCACTGCTGCGGTTCATAACTTCCAACTGACGGCTCAGCTCCAGGTTGTGCTCCGTGAGCTCCCGGACGCGATTCTGCTCACACACAAAATAGTCATGAAAGAACAGTAAAGTACATTAAGAGATGAATGAACAGTAAAGTGCAGGCAGGGATGAATGAACAGTAAAGTGCAGGCAGGGATGAATGAACAATCAAGTGCAGGCAGGGATGAATGAACAATCAAGTGCAGGCAGGGATGAATGAACAATCAAGTACAAGCAGAGATAAAAAATATTTAAGGGATGAAGCTTTTCATGATTTTATTTCAATTTGAACAGTTTTTCACGCGATTGTAAGTAAAAATTAATCTGGCACATGGACCATAGAAAGCTACTCTAAAATGTTATCCTATCTGAGGAGACAGAGTCAATAGTATCAACAATTTCACGTTATAATTCGGAATAAATCACTGCTACAGAACCTGGCAGTGTCGCAGAGCAGCGCTGCTGGAGGAGTCGAGGCCGGTGGAGGCAACACAACTCATGGCCTCAGCGAGACGCGCCTCCAGCGCCGCCTCCCGCTCCCTGCTGGCGGCCACCACACGGCCGAGCTCTGCTTCAACATCCTGCACTCGCAGGCTCTCCTGCAAACATGACACAACAAGTAATAAATTTGAAGCTAAATTGAAGATAAATCGGATATGATACCCCACAGGAAGAGCCTTCAAGTTTATAAAGTTTCAATGATAGCAATCAATTCTATTCGAAATTCGATATTTTGACAATGAATTATATTAATTTTGGTGTCTAAGGGAATGCACGCAATCAGCATGTATTTCTCAACGTGGGTGGAGTACCTTAACACTTGCTTAGATGATAGCTCAACTTTATTTAAGCAATGCCTATAGAATTTGATAAAACTTTCGGTATGGAAAACTTTTACCTGATGTAGCGATGTAGCAGCGGCAACGTGCAACTGATGCAGTTGCTGTATTTCTTCAGCTTTCTTGTTTTCCTCCTTTTCATAATTCGAAATTCTGGCTTCCAACTGGTAAAGATAGAGGGGAAAAGTCACAGTAAAAATACACTAACGGAGCAAGATTACATTTTGGCTTTGTTGTAGAAACAAACTCGGAAAATGCCAAATTTTCATATCTCAAGGGGATAACTCATACTATATCTCTTGGCAAGTTTTAATATGATAATTGGAGTAAGAGTGAACAAAACAATGTAACTTAAAACTCTTCATTGATAAATAAACAGACGACCAAAGCATTCTAGTTTCATCTGAGATGTCACAGAGTCATTCATTTAATATTAAACATGGCCCGAGTATTACATATTCAATCAGACCTGACAGATGACGTTCCTTAGTTCAGTAACTTGTTTCTGCTGCTGCTGGTTGTTCCCTTCCAGCTGCGCCTGTTGCTTCTGCTGAGAACTGCGCTGCTGGATCTTATGTTGTAGCTGCTGCACCTTCAGCTCAGCTCGCTCTCGGGCTTCGCGCTGTTCTGACACCAGCCGCTGGCATTCCCTTCAATGATTTTACATATGAGAAAATAATTTGTGAAATTTTGGCAGGAGCAATAATGCCATCTGCCATTCTGCCAAACAAATTCAAATACACAGCAAAAAATTATTCCAAAAATATTACTAATAAATTTATTTGGATAATCAGTACAAACAAGTAGTCCAGAAAGTAAATGGACATTTATTGAAGTCAGATTACCGAAATTTGACAGCTGCATCATCTGTGTCAGCAGTTCTTTCAGCTTGTAAGGCCTGCAATCTTTGGCGCAATTCCTTGGAATTTGCCACAGCAGCAGCGCGGCTCTCTTCCAATTTTTTCATTTCCTCTTGCAACTGGAAACAAAAAAAAAAGGTTAGAGAAACATAAATATGCCTTTATACAGAAAAGTTATAAATGCATTCAATAAACTGAACATTGAGCAGAAAATATCCAAAACATTATACACGAATTCAGCTTTTTGGTAAAAAAACGGGTTGATTACATGAATGTGTAGGATAAAATGTGATTGATTATCACAACAACTATAATAAATATGGTGACTTTGGCGTTATGTTATTAGAAGCAAATTATTGCTCAATGTACAAAATCATATCAATGCTTGTTACAGGAGGAACCACAATAATGGTCTAAGGGCTTTGGTAGCCCAGGTCAACCAATTTCCTGGTCAAAGTCATTATTTATGGAAGCAAAACTGTTGATAATGAATGAAATAAACTACAAACATACCCTTTCCTGCTCTGTGGTTAAAGATTTTCTTTCCAACAGAAAGTTTTTTTGTAGTCTTTCCTTTTCAGAAGACATTTCTGTTAAGGCATTTGTTAGTTGCTTAACTTTTAGCTCATAATCATAGTTCCCAGTGCCACTACTAGCTTTGATTGAGGACTCCACTTCACAGGTACTTTTCTCTCCATCGCTAAAATTTGGTTGCATATCATTCTCTTTTTTCGACACAGATGACTCAGCATAGTTAAGCTTCCCTTGACTGGTGTGTGACTCATGGTCTGATGCAGATTCTGAAGTTGAAGAAAGATGCTGGGGGGTGGCATTTTGAGTTGAAGACTTGAGAGCATTCAGGCCAGTTTGAAGAGCATCTCGCTCCTTCAAAAGTGACTTGTATGCCCGCACCAGATCTGAAAAATTGGGTGACTTTCACTGTAATATTAGGTAAGGAAATAATAAACTATCGGAGCCCTAACTGTATTTTTGGAAATGTGAATTCATTGAATTAGCAGCCATGAGTAAAAATTTTAGACCATGATTTAGTTTCCAAGCCATGAATTCATTTTTAGATATCAAAATTAAATCTGTGTTATGTGTCAAATCAATAATCTTATTACAAAAAATATTGCTGAAATCATTTTACATTACTTTATAGGCAAAACAGCAAGTTACAATGGAATGTATTCATTTTTATATTATTTTATATGTGTTATATTTATTCATATAACAAAATAAATAATCAACAACAACAAAAATGAGTGGTAATAGTTCAAACTGACCCTAAACATTTACGATTTACCAGGCATGCAATGAGCCTCAAAGAGCTTTCCATCAGTTTTTTACAGGGCAAGATTCAAATTAGATGAATTACTATAAAATGGGTGACTTAGAGGCCACTGACAGGATGACTTAGACCATTTTTAGCACTTACCTTTTTATGATAAAAACATTCACATGTTATATATATAAAATATATCTTTTTATTGCATTTTTAGGTTATCTCATGACTTATGGTACCTACTTCAAGAGCTATTAACACAATTTTTCCAAGGCAATCACTTTTTGAGTATAGGGTTTTCTTTACTTAAATGTCACAATGGTCTCCATGAATGATTCAAGTCACCCTGTTATATTGGATATAAATGTGTGAAATAGCTATAAGTTGAAATTGCATGACTTCGCACATTCATATCTAATTTCTGATTTTCTATGTTAGGTTGATGGTTGGCTGGTTGCCATTGTGCCAAATATCTTGCCAAGATAAGTTTTTGAAATGGAAAATGTCAATATTACATTATTAACATTACTACTAGGTAAGTATTTGTTGCAACTTGCCAAAACTACCTAATCTTTGACCAACCCTTGCTATACATTATACAATGACACAGTAGACAGTCAATTACTCAATTACCATAATTGTATGCATAGTGGCAACAGCCAACAGTGAGATTTAAAAAAATGTAGAACCCAGTGCACTTTCAAATATCCTAGCCTCCTAGGAGTGGCGACTCAAAGGTCAAAGCCAAATATCAACTAGGTAACTTATACTTACCCTTGAGCTTTTTCTCATAATGGGTAATTTGTTCTTTCTGCTGCTCTACTGTTGCAGCAAGATCTTTTCTGTTCATCTTGAATAAAAAAGTAAGTATAGTCTGTAACTCTGTTATGCAGTATTCTTTATCAAGTTGTCAGTATTTAGTTTTAGAATATGGTCAACAGGTCAAGGATTCAAGGTGAAGGCTTATGCCCTCATGGATTCCTTCCGCCTGCCAGCATTCCATAAGAAACCCAGTGAAACTACAGTTGGTAGCCTACTTCGTCTGTGGAAGTAGGTAAGTAGCAAAAAGTTAAGAACGAGTTAGTCGACTATGAGTATAATTGTGAACACAACCGCCATTTAGGAGTGGACCACCCGAATGACCCGATCATCGCTGTTGTGTTGTCACTTGTCACAATCCAGTCCCAGTGGACTTAAATTTTATTACTCAGGCTGAATCAAGGAATTAATAATGCAAGCACAGCATCCGTTTATACACTCTTCCTCCTACGGAGTACGGCTACAAGTACAAAAGAAAAGTCAGTAAAGGTCTTCATCGTTCATAGGTTGGGAATTGATTCTTTCTTCTTCTTTTGGGTGTCCACGCTGGGTGGACTTCCACAGGACAACCGCAAGGATGACCGTTGGGCCTGAGAGCTTCTGCAGGATTGGGAATTCTTTCTTTCTAATTTATTCTTATAGGAGCACTGGAAGCTAGTCCATAAAGCCCCTTGCCTAAACTGGGTTTAATTGGTACCTAACAGACTAACAGCTCTGAAAGTTAAAATCTGAAACAAAGAGAGAACATACACACACGGAAAAAGAAAAAAAAAAACAAGAAAAAAAACTGAAAATAACAGAAAAAAAAATAAAATAAAATAACAAAAAAAATATATAAAAAAAATAAAAATTAAAAAAAAATTAAATAATAATAATAAATATAAATAATACATTATTAATGCAAAATTAAACATAGATAAATAATGATAAAAGTATTGAATGAAATAAATATTAAGGAAAAACAAACAACAAAACAGCAAACAACAAAGAAAATACAAAAATTATAAATTAATAAAAAATCAATCAATAAATAAATTATAGTACAAAAGAACAATAAAATATGAATGCAATAACATAATGACGGCAAA